>NC_079458.1:3732423-3824923 GCF_903798145.1 Danio aesculapii
ATCCGAGCCCGGTAAATCACAGTTTTTTATGGATATGTAATAGGCATACGGCTATATGAAGAGAGAATAATGAGTAGGGCGGGAGGTCATTCCAGACATCCCAAGTCTCCCGGAAGTTTCGGGAGTCTCCCGCAAATGCACAGAGACTCCCGGATGCCCGCAAACGAGTGATAATCTCCTGGAAATGGCGCATCTCCCTCCTCACTCTTCAGACACGCACCTTGTCAAACACCACCAAACCACCCCTGACAGTTGAGCGGGACTCTGCAAAATAAACCCTAAAATTCTGATTAGTGTGAGGAGAGTTTACTCACACATGACTTGTTTTAGCTCATTTGGTTCGTTTAGAAACTTTGCTGTGTGAAAGCGAACCGCAACAAGAACAAAGAGCAACCATGTAACAATTGTAATCCCTGTTTCTGAGCAAATGAATCGATTCACAGGTGTGAAAGCCCCCTTATACACAAATGGACCATCAGTGTTACCTTATAACTAAGGTTATAAGGTAGATAGTTACCTTATAACTAATAAATAGCACTGTAAATTGCTTCATATATGTGTAGTATATTTTTAGACATAAGGTTGCTGACTTCATATGCGCCTAAAACTTTACCGCTGTCCCTTTTTCTGCTCTACATGCACTGCTTTCCTTGAGGAAATGCAAATTTATTTGGAGGCTTTCTTTTGAAGAGTGTACAGTTTATGAGTGCCAAGTTCAGGATCTGGGCTGCAAACACAAAGGTTGCGGTTTCACGTCCAAGTATACAGGGGCGACCCGGGACCTGAGAAACATAGATTACAATCGCTCTCTGTCACCATTGTAGCCTTCAGCAGGACATTTAACTCCAGGCTGCTCCGGGGGGACAGAACCTGCAATTAGCGTTACTGTAGGTCATTTAAGATACAAAGCGTCTGCTAAAAGGCCAGTATTTAAGGTGAAATAGTCCCGCAAAGTGCTGTAACATCATCTCAGTAAATTCATTAGTCTGGAGCTGAAAAGCTACACAAAGGTCTGTATAGCATGGAGACGGCGGCAGCAAATTTCCACTCAAGAACTGTACATATGGTTTGACTCTTAAAAGGATGTAACTTGCTGTTTTATATACTTGCAGAATCCAGGATAAGGATGAGTAGAATATATACTCTCACCGGCCACTTTATTAGGTACACCTTACTGCTGTAGTACCGGGTTGGACGCCCTTTTGCCTTAATCCTTCGTGGCATGATTTAAAAAGGTCCTGGAAATATTCCTCAGAGATTTTGCTCCATATTGACATGATAGCATCACGTAGCTGCTGCAGATTTGTCGGCTGCACCTCCATGATGCAAATCTCCCATTCCACCACATCCCAAAGGTGCTCTATTGGATTCAGTTCTGGTGACTGTGGAGGCCATTTGAGTACAGTGAACTCATTGTCATGTTCAAGAAACCAGTCTGAGATGATTCACGCTTTATGATATGGTGCATTATCCTGCTGGAAGTAGCCATCAGAGGATGAGTACACTGTGGTCATAAAGGGATGGACATGGTCAGCAACAATACTCAGGTAAGCTGTGGTGTTGACACGATGCTCAATTGGTACTAATGGGCCCAAAGTGTGTCAAGAAAATGTCCCCCACACCATTACACCACCACCACCAGCCTGAACCATTGATACAAGGCAGGATGGATCCATGCTTTCATGATGTTGATGCCAAATTCGGACTCTTCTATCCGAATGTGGCAGCAGAAATGGAGACTCATTAGACCAGGCAACGTTTCTCCAATCTTCTATTGTCCACTTTTGGTGAGCCTGTGTGAATTGTAGCTTCAGTTTCCTGTTCTTAGCTGACAGTGGCAGCCGGTGTGGTCTTCTGCTGCTGTAGCCCATCCGCCTCAAGGTTGGACATGTTGAGTGTTCAGCGATGCTCTTCTGCAGACCTCCGTTGTAACGAGTGGTTAGTTGAGTTACTGTTGCCTTTTTATTAGCTGGAACCAGTTTGGCCATTCTCCTCTGACCTCTGGCATCAATGTATTTAATATTGGAGCACCCGGAGGAAACCCACGTCGACATAGGGAGTACATGCAAACTCCACACAGAAACGCCAACTGACCCAGCTGGGACTTGAACCAGCAACCTTCTTGCTTGCGACAGTGCTAACCACTGAGCCACAATGCCGTCCTGCACTATATTATTAATAGTGATTTCAGATACAGCCAATGATTTTCATTTTAAGAATCAGCAAGAAGAGTTTGAGCTAAAAATCTTCTACTGATGTTCTGCTGAAGAAAAGGAGTCTGTAATATGGACTAAAGGTGAGTAAACTAACCATTTTCTGGTGAACTATTCCTTTATCATGTTTCCTCCCACATAGCAAAATATCTTTGGCCCAGCTCTGGCCCACACAGTCTGCTTTTGCTTGGCCCACATGCGGCAGTGAATTACGGTACATGACTGGACCAAGTCTGGCTTCCAGACATGGGCCAAACAGACCATATCTGGGCCAAGTCTCAGCCAAGTTAATAAACTGGGACTGAACTGGGCCAGATATGTTGGTGTCACGGCCATAAAGAAATGAATAAACCCATAGATCATTGCGCTTTAGGTGTGCTATGGGCGTGCTTATTATCTCAAAGCAACCCTATTGGTAGAATTTTTTCTTCATCTAAAAAATAATGATGTATTTGAAATGTGGGTCAAGACAGGTCAAACTTACATGGCCCATATGTCAATTATTACCATCTGGGCCAAATTTTACATCTGGCCCAAGTATTGCATGCCACCTTAAAGACTGTACCACCTCTGCCAAACCAGGGCCATGTTTGGCCCACATGCTGTATGCCAGTGTCAGATGAATGCCTGCTGTGCCTGCGTTATGCCAAATCTGGGCCAGAATTCTTTGCTACCTGGGCTATGTCACTGCATACAGTTTTTAGTTTGCGCTACTTGAACGTCCATACTAACTCAATCTCTCTCATTCTCTTTGCTCTCTCCCTCTCTCTCTCTCTCTCCCTCTCTCAAGTTACAGGGTTTAAGGTGGAAACTTCATCCTTTATTTCAACACGAATCAATTAAAGCACGTCTTGAGGATTACCAAAGAACACACACACACACACACACATGCTAACACTGAGCTACTACAATTAAAAATTTAGTCTCTCTCCATCCAAAGAACAATTCCCAAGTTTGCGTTTCTCATTAGCAGGTGAAGAGAGACGCAGCGTGCGGCTTTAATCATCTCAACACGTTCAGCGAAAGAGACCTGAGGACCACCGAAACACATGTTCGTTTTGGCTTTAGATCAAACAAATTTATCCAGGGAGCAAGTGTTTGGTTTAAAAAGCTGTTAAATTATATAGAAATAATTTATATCGTGTAAACGTGACGATCTTTGGTCTCATTTTGAACATGCAGAGATAATTGCAAAGGATTCATTTCATGTTAAAAGACAGAATACCTTCTCAGAATAGCAGGCAGATTCATTTAAATGGCCTTTTCCTAATGGAAAGCATATTTTTCCCACACATAATGGTGGCTCTTCAACATGTGCCGGCAAGGGCAAACCATTTGTGAGCTGGTTAAAACAAAACTAGCACAACAGCTAATCAACATATAGTTTTATAGCCCGCATATTAAAACTCAAAAGATGACACTCTCATATAATCAATCATTTTGGTCAGTAATATGTATGTACATGTCAAGTAAGTAAGTAAGATGTATTTATATAGCGCATTTATCGTGTATGGTCATACACCCAAAGCGCTTTACAATCATGAGGGGGGGTCTCTCCATACCACCACCAGTGTGAAGCTGTCACGTGTGGAGATCAAAGCAAGGAACAACAGAGATGAGGATCCAAGTGCAGGTAAAATAAGATTATATTTAAACAAAACAGGGATAAACAGAAGTGGCTGGTACAAAAAGGGCAATCCAAAAATGTAGTCAAAAAACTGGCATAAGGTCAAAAATAAGTGGCAAACAGGATCAAACAATAAACAAGGCTAAAGTAAAAAAAACAGGCTGAACAACAAGATGCTAGGACATGCAAGGTACGTACATCAACTACAAAGACTCAACTGGTGTATGTGTGGTGTATAAATAGTCTGAATGATCAGTCATCACAAGTCTCAGCTGTGTGTGTGAGTCTCATCAGCCGTCAACAGCTGGTGTTTAACATGGCCTGATAGGATTTGTAGTTCCTAAACAGGACACTTGTAGTTCAGCTGTCAGGAAGGATCACTGGTGATCATGACAGAAGCATCCGCTTGGATGATGCGACGGCAGGCACAGGACAACAGTGCCAGTGCGCTCACCACACACCAGCTATAGGGGGGGGTGAAGAGACAGTGATAGAGCCAATTCAGTGGATGGGGATGATTTGGAGGCCGGTAATGGCTGATGGAGGGAATTCGGCCAGGACATGGGGGTTACACCCCTACTCTTTACGAGAAGTGCCATGGGATTTTTAATTACCACAGAGAGTTAGGACCTCGGTTTAACGTCTCATCCGAAAGACGGCGCTCACTGACAGATTAATGGATGGATGTTTGGATGGGTGGATATATTACGTATATTAATTTCCCCTATATATATATGTCAAACTCAAATTCAACGATAAGTAGACCCAAGTTCTGTTTAACCTGTAATATTTCGTTAAAAGCCCAGTAAATATGCAGAGTTCATACTGGTGGAGTCTCGCAGTGAGCGATTAAACAGCTCACAGGTGCTTCAAATTAAAGCACGTCCTTTTATATGGTGTGTGTGTGTGTTTCTCAGAGATGCACTGTGTGTGTGCGTTACTTTGAAGTGCAGTGCAGTGTTGGAGGTTTCCTTGCGTGTTCTGCCTGCCTCAGTTCCCCCACAGCGTCTGGGATTTAACTTGGCAACTCCAGAACCTTCCATTTCTCCTTTTTTCAATTTGCTCGGCACCTTTGAAGGAATTTGTTCAAAGCAGACTTGTAGCACATCTCAGCTGGTGCTTGGCCCGAGTGCACGCACAACACTAGTTGGACAGTTTGGAGGAAGATTCTACGGGCTGATAAGCACAAATTTGGTTCTCAATGCTGTGCACGATGTTTGGCACGACGCACATCACAGCAGGAGGAACTATCCACAGAGTCAGGCCTGGTGCTGGTAATACACTTTACTGTGGCGAGGACTGGAAAACTCATAAAGACAGAAGGAAAAATAATGCTCTAACATGCATTCTCCCTGAGACTGAGATGATCTTTCAACGTGACAGTGACCCATAACATGCCATAAAATGTATGCGAGAGTGACTCAAAACCAAAAGATTAATATCCCAGCGCAGAGTTCAGGCCAACTGAGCATCTGTAGAAGAACTTACATTTCTTTCCAGCCTGATGGAGACTTTTTCATTCTGCCAAGAAGACTGAGCGGGATACTAAACACTGAGACGACCCTGATGGGACTCATGACTCAGAGTACAGTTACAGTCAAATTCACCGTAAGATACAGTTGGACTACAGTTTGACTGGCTTCATGTTCTGGATTTAGCGCTTGTTGCTGTTTGTTGAAGCATACAGAACAGAACAGCTTAAAACAATGTAGCAACACCCTAGCAACATAAACATCACTGCGTCCTTCTGTTTGAAATATTATTCTGAAACTCCATTCATAACAGTGTTTATCCATCTGTTCTCCATCCACCCATCCATTCATCCATGCATCCATCCACCTATCGCTTTGTCCTTCAATCCGTCTGTCCATCCATCCATGCATCACTTTGTCCTTCAATCCATCCATCCATTCATCCAAATTCCGTTTATCATCCATGCACCAATGCATCCATCCATCGCTTTGTCCTTCAATCCATCCATCTATCCTTCCATTCATCACTTTGTCCTTCAATCCATCCATCTATCCATCCATCCATCACTTTGTCCTTAAATCCATCCATTAATCCCTCCATCCATCCATCACTTTGTTCTTCAATACATCCATCCATCCATCCATTGCTTTGTCATTTAATCCATCCATCCATCATTTTGTCCTTCAATCCATCCATCCATCCAACTTCAGTTTATAATCCATCCATCCGTTTGTCCATTCGTCTGTCTGTCTGTCCATTCATCCATCCGTCAATCAAACTTCAGTTTATCATCCATCAATACATCCATTCATCCAACTTCAGTTTATCATCCAGCCATCCATCCATCCATCCATCCATCCATTGCTTTAGATGCAATGTTTGGATGCCTTCAATCCATCCATCCATTCATCCATCCAACTTCAGTTTATCATCCATCCATCCATCCATATCATGTGTACATCTTTTGCTTTATCATCTTCCATTATCCAACCATCCTTCCATTGGTGCCATTTGCCTAACCATCCATCTGTCCATCCATCCGTCCATTGCTCTGTCATGTGTCCATCCATCCATCCATCCGTCTGTCTATCATCTCTCCATCAAAACATCCATTCATCCATTCTCTTTCATTCATCCATCTTTTGCTTAATCATCCATCCATTTCTTTATTGCTCATGCATTCATACATCTAGATATCCATCCATCCATCCATTGCTTTATCTTCCATCTAATTATTCATTTATTCATCCATCCAAACATCAATCCACCCATCCTTCCAAACATTCATCCAAACATCCATACATACATCCAAACATCCATGCATCCTTCCATCCAAACATCCATCCATCCATCCATCATCCAACATCTAAACACATCTAAATATTTATCCATCCATCCATCCATTCATCCAATCCATCCATCCAAACATCCATCCATCCATCCATACATACATCCGAACATCTATTCATCCATCCATCCAAACATCCTTCCATCCAAACATCCATCCATCCAAACATTTCAACACCTGTCCATCCATTCATGCAAACACCCAAACATCCATCCAAACACCCGACAATCCAAGCACCCATCCATCCATCCATCCATCCATCCATCCATCAATCCATCCATCCAAACATCTATCCATTCATCCAAACATCCATCCAAAGATCCATCCATCCATCCATCTATCCATCCATCCATCCATCCATCCACTCAAACACCTGTCCATCCAAGCATCCATCCATCCATCCAAACATCTGTCCATCCAAGCATCCACCCATCCATCCATCCATCCATCCAAACATCTACCCATCCAAACATCCATTCATCTAAACAACCATTCAAACACCTATCCATCCATTCATCCAAACATGCAAACATCCATCCATCCACACATTAATTCATCCAAACAACCATTCAAACACCCATCCATCCATTCATCCAAACATGCAAACATCCATCCATCCATCTAAACATCCATTCATCCATTCATTCATCCATCTATCCATCCATCCATTCAAGCATCCATCCATCCATCCATCCATCCAAACATCTATGCATCCAAACAACCATTCAAACACCCATCCATTCATTCATCCAAACATGCAAACATCCATCCATCCATCCATCCATCCAAACATCCATCCATCCATCCATCCAAACATCCATCCATCCATCCAAACATCCATCCATCCTTCCATCTTAATATACATCCATCCATCCCTTCATCCGAGCATCCATCCATCCACGCATCCATCCATCCATCCATCCACGCATCCATCCATCCATCCATCCAAACATCTATCCAATTATCCAAGCATCCATACTTTCATGCTAAAAGAATATGAGATTTCAGCTTCCATAATGTGATGTATTTCTGAAAGTGAAGCTCATTGGTGAAAAGCACGTCTCTGTGAGCCGTTGACTGATGACATCTGACCTAAAGTCATTTAAGAGCTTGATTAATGTCTGTTCAAATTATTTCGTTTTTATTTATTTAGACAAACATAATTCATCTTTAAAATAACATGCGCAGATGCACTTTTCACAAGAACTCCAGGAACACACATAAAGAAGTCTGTTTTGAGGATTCTTAATGTCTTTTTGCTCCCTGTCCACTCCTGGCCAGTGCTCTTTCAGTTGTCATTATTTAAAGTTGCATTTTCCATGTGCTCTAAAAGGTCTGCCGGTGCGTTCGGGGATGCAGATCGCCGTCTCCATGGCGATCAGGAGGCGGAGCGTCCACGCTGCTATGGGAAAACAATCTGGACAATCTGAAGGACAGACAGAAGAAGCGCAACAAAAGGCTTTAAGAGCGTCAGACAGCTCGTTCAAACCCTGAGCGCGTATGTGTGAGGCATTGTCTACATACACACCATCCATCACGCGGTCAGGTGGCTCTCTCCCTCTCTCATCATTCTCTACAGCGCTCTTTCTACAGCATGAAATCAATTTTTAGCTCCTCATTTCCTTTGCCAAGAAAAAAGGCAAGCCTGCCAGACGCACACACACACACACACACTCACACACACATTCCTCATGTATTCCCAGTGGACTTGTTAGGTGGAGTCTGGGTTTAATTCTAGCCTAATTTAAAGTGTAAGAAGCATTTTAGTACACAAATGATGATCCTAAAACTTTTCAAACACACACACACACACACACACACACACATAGAAATACACACACCGTGATCAAAGATGCACCCACACACACACTGTCTTCATTGTGGAGACCACCCAGTGTGTATGTGTGTGTGTGTGTGTGTGTCTGTGCAGTTACTTATCTGTAGTTCAGGAACCAATCTATATAGTTTTTGGTGTATATATACATTTTACATAAGACAATTTGTGAAAAATGCAGGGGGAAAAACTATTTTATAAATTAATTAGTGTTTACATATTCCAAAATGGATTAAATTGATTTATTTCCTCAACATTCTCCACACCATCCCCCATAATGACAATGTGAAAAAAGAGTTTTTGAAACTATCGCTAATTTATTAAAAATAAAAAAGCCGAAAAATCACATGTACATCAGTATTGACAGCCTTTGGCGTGAAGCTCTAAATAGAGCTCAGGTACTTTCTGTTTCCACTGATCAATCCTGAGATGTTTCAGCAGCTTCATTGGAGTTCACCTGTGGTCAATTCAGTGGATTTGACATGATCTAAAAAGGCATACACCTGTCTATATTATTTTCCAGGGTCGACAGTGCATGTCAAAGCATAAACCAAGCATGAAGACAAAGGAATTGTTTGTAGACTTCAAAGACAGGATTGAGCTGGGGAAGGTTACAGAAAAAAATTTTGTGGAAGATGTTTGGAACCACCAGGACTCTTCCTAGAGCTGGCCGGCCAGCTAAACTGAGTGATCGGGGGAGAAGGGCCTTAGTCAGGGAGGTGATCAATAACCCGATGGTCACTCTGTCTGTGCTCCAGTGTTCTTCTGTGAAGAGAGGAGAACCTTACAGAAGGACAACCATTTGTGCAGCAATCCACCAATCAGGCCTGTATGGTAGAGTGGCCAGACGGAAGCCACCCCCCACCTGGAATTTGCCAAAAGGCATCTGAAAGACTCTCAGACCATAAGAAACTAAATTCTCTGGTCTGATGAGACTAAAACTGAACTCTTTGGACTGAATGCCAGGCGTTACATTTGGAGAAAACCCGGCAGCGCTCATCACCAAGCTAATACCATCCCTACAGTAAAGCATGGTGGCGGCAGCATCATGCTGTGGGGATGTTTTTCAGCAGCAGGAACTGGAAGACTAGTCAGGATAGAGGGAAAGATGAATGCAGCAATGTACAGAGACGTCCTGAATGAAAACCTGCTTCAGAGTGCTCTTGACCTCAGACTGGGGCGACGGTTCATCTTCCAGCAGTACAATCACCCATAGCACACCACCAAAATATCAATAGAGTGGCTTCACAAGAACTCTGTGAATTTCTGTGAGTGGCCCAGCCAGAGCCCAGACCTAAATCTTATTGAACATCTCTGGAGAGATCTGAAAATGGCTGTACACCGTCGCTTCCCATCCAACCTGATAGAGCTTAAGAGGTACTGCAAAGAGGAATGGGCATAAATTCTCAAAGACAGGTGTGCCAAGCTTATGGCATCATATTAAAAAAAGACTTGAGGCTGTAATTGCTGCCAAAGGTGCATCAACAAATTATTGAGCAAAGACTGTTAATACTGATGTACATGTCATTTTTCAGCTCTTTTATTTTTAATAAACTTGCAACAATTACAAAACATCTTTTTTCACATTGTCATTATGGGGGATTGTGTGTAGAATGTTGAGGAAATAAATTAATTTAATCCATTATGGAATAAGGCTATAACATTAAAAAATGTGGAAAAAGTGAAGCGCTATGAATATTTTCGGGATGCACTGTATATAATTAATATACCGGTGGTTTCTTCATATATAATAATAATGCAAAAGTTGTACAGTCTGTGGTAACATTTTTATTATTTCAGACTAACTCTAACCCTAACAGAAAATCAAGCCTAATATAAATGTAACATTAAAACAATATATTGTTATTTATTTAGTAATTATGTTTTCACTTACATAGCTAAGCAAACGAGTAAAAGCTTTGTAAATTATTGTAATTGTGTTTGAGGTTAAATTAGATATGTATTTAAAATAATTTATTAAGCTATAACTAATAAAACATTTTAGGATTGATTTATAAAAATTCATTCATTCATTCATTTTTCTTTGGCTTAGTCCCTTTATTCATCATCGGTCACCACAGCGGAATGAACCGCCAACTAATCCAGCTTATGTTTTACACAACGAATGCCCTTCTAGTCGCAACCAAGTACTGGGAAACACCCATACACACTCATTCACGCACACACATACACTTCGGCCAATTTAGTTAATCAATTCCCCTAGAGCGCATGTGTTTGGACTGTGGGGGAACCGGAGCACCTGGAGGAAACCCACACCAACAAATTCATCCAACAAACTCCACACAGAAATGCTAACTGACCCAGCTGGGACTCGAACCAGCGACCTTCTTGCTGTGAGGGGATTGCGCTACCAACTGCGCCACCGTGACGCCCAAGCATAGTAATATAATTTAAAGATAATAATTGACAAATAAATGACCAAATACTGTACTAGTTTAGTTTTTAAAATCAGTTGGGTAAGTTTTACTACAATACACCACAGTTTACTGTAGTAAAAACTAGAGAACACAACTATAAATGACAGTTTATACAATAAAGAGAGTTCTGAGAGTCGTCTTTGGGTTTACATTCATGCTGGTGATTCTCCAGCAGTATTTAAACTCTCTGTAATGTTTTGGTGGTGAATGCTGAGGTGAAGACAGTGTATTTCCAGACAAACGTTCCCGATATTCCATCGGAATGTTTCTGATGTTCCAGTGGAATGTTTGTGATGTTCTGCTAGAATTAACATTTCTGGAGCGTGTCAGATGGCTGTCCAGAATCCTGTGTGTTAACCCGCTTTTATTTCCCCCCATTATTCAGAGCAAAACAGAAGGAGAATCCGAAAAAGAGGAGATGTTGTGACGGCATTTTCATCATCTTCTCTGTGACTGGTGTCGGAGCGAGCGGTCGGATCCAAAGAGGCTTTTGTGTCGTTATCACGGCTTGCTGAGTGATGCGCGCGCACACACACACACACATGGTGCGCTGCAGGTGCAGGATCCTGGAATGTGTTTGAAATGATGTTCACCTGCAGAGGCCGTGAGAACCTGAGGGACTCAACAGAAACACGAACTCCACCGAGATCAAAGGTCAGAGGTCATCTTCCTGCTCTCATGTGAAATATCCACACACACACACACACACACACACACACACACACTAGAGTATTTCTCATCAGCCAACACAAATCTTCAACAGGTGCGGTGAGCGTCTTCGTCAGGATATGGGTGGGGGGGGGGGGGGGGGGTTAGCTTGTGAAGAGAAATTTAATGCAAAGACCAGCACACTAACATGATGTAAATGCTGAATGTCATGCACTGAGCTGTGAATGTGTCTAGATGCACTTTTTAATAATGCGATATTTTTCATTCATTCATTCATCTTCCTTCGGCTAAAGGCCTGTTTCCACTGAGTGGTACGGGACAGTTTGGTCAGCTTTTATGGCCATTTCCAATGTCGAAAGGCGTACCGAACTGAATGGACCGTACCACTTTTTCGGCACCCTTTCGAAAGGGTACCAAAACATGAGAAAGGGTCCCAAAGGCGGAGCCACACGTGCAGCTGAACGCTATTGGTTTACAGAGATACGTCATTCGCTTACGCAACAAGCCAGAATAAAAACAAAAAACCCGCCATGTTTGAAATACACAGTGAGAGATTATAGCGGAATTATAAATACATATAATAATGAGCCATGGTCTACCCAGGGCTCAAACAAACCTTGTCGTCGTCTTGATAAACAGCCACAAATCCAAGAAGAAGAGCAGATTTACCCTGTGCCCCCTGTGCCCTTTTTTACGAGCCAGTCTGAAGCGCAATCGCTTACACTTTCTTGGTTACGCTTTCTTGGTTACACTTTCTTGCTTGCGCTCGCCGCGCGTCTATATCTGAAATAACAGACTTCTTGAGCTGATGATAATAACCTGCGCTTGAGAAAAAAACGCGAGAGTGACCCGCGAAAAAACAAAGGAGAAGCCGGAAAAAAAGGAGCACGTTATTTTTTCAGCAAACATGAACAAACTGCCATGTTTAACTATTATCTTCACCTTTTGGACTAATATGAACTCAGAATGATGGAATTACTCTCTAACAGAGGCTACATGTGATGCTGAAGATTACAGACACAGATTAGAGGTTTACACTGACTGTGGGCTATATTTTGTGTTGTTTTTGAACCTAAATAAGGACTAAATGTCTGCTATATGTAGTTCTTCTGTAGTTAGTAATTTATCGGAGACTGTAAGGGTCTGTATGTGTTCATATATGTTCATTTATTTATTTATTTTATATAATTACAGACGTTACAGTAGGCTGTTTCAGTTTCGCACTGTCATTGATCTGCAGTTATAATCAACTCATGTTCATATAAAAGTTAGTAATAAACATTCATACACAAGTATTTATGTGTATAAAGCGTCTGTTTTGTGAGAAGTGTTTCTCATATGATATGTAAGTGACCCGTACAGCTTTATTGTAGACATTTCCTCCAGCGAAAATGACGTCGACTGAAACTTTCTGTCATACACCACGCCCACCAAAAGGGTACCATTGGTAATGGAACCGCAAGCCTGATAAAGGTGAACCATACCAACCTGAACCGTACCGTACTGTACCAGTCAGTTGAAACGAGCCATTAGTCTCTATTTCAGAGGTCCCCACAGAGGAATGAACCACCAACTGATCTAGCTAGGGCTGCACGATTAATCAAAGATTAATCCAGCATCTCTACAATTCAGCCCGTTATATCTTCAGATTCAGAAGAGAAACATGAAGGCGTTCTCAAAAGTCTTTACATTGTTTTATATACGTTGCTCAGCAATTTGGACACTTCCAAATAGTGTTAAAAGAGTCACATAATGTATTTATACGGTATTCATTCATTCATTTTCTTTTCGGCTTAGTGCCTTTAATAATCAGGGGTCACCACAGGGGAATGAACCGCCAACTTATCCAGCATATGTTTACTCTACGGCCAATTTAGCTTATTCAATTCCCCTGTAGCGCATGTGTTTGGACTTGTCGAGGAAACCAGAGCACCCAGAGGAAACCCAAGCCAACATGGGGAGAACATGCAAACTCCACACAGAAATGCCAACTGGCTCAGCCGGGGCTCGCATCAGCAAACTTCGATTGTGCTACCCACTGCGCAATGTTGTGGAATGAGTCGATGAGAATGATGATTTACACACAATGTCGTTACACATTCATGCACACACGCACACACAGAAACACACAGCGCACGTGTTTAACATTGCACTGCTTTTGCATGGCAAATGTTACAGGATACACGTTAATATCCACAGGTGTATGGATATCCGTTATGTTTTTGTACAAAATAAACCTGATTTAACGTCCACAAACCAGGATTGAAGCGTCTTCTTTTATAATTGTTCTGACACGCGGCTGTGCTGATAAAGACGGTAAAATCGCTGTAATTCATCACAAACATGCACTGCTTTTAACACGTGTTAAACTTGTAAAACTCATTCTTGATGATGATTGATGATCACAGAGCGCTGAACAGATCTTTTAATCCCACATGTCCTGTCTTGTTGATATTACTATACACGTTACCATGGAGACATGTTAATATGCTGCTGTCAATCAATTTGGTGGGTGGGAAAGCCACACTTCTACGTCACGTTGCAGTCGGCCTCAAAATGGGAAGGATTTGGATCCTATTTTAACGTTTCGGAATTTAAAATAAGACACTTATTGTCTTTATATCACCCTAGTATGACTGTGGACACACTGTACCTACACACAGTTCTGTCCGAACAGCTTACAAAAGATGATTTTCATCAAGCAAAAAAAAATTGTGATTCTCATTTCCAGCATGTTTTACACAGCGGATGCCCTTCCAGCCACAACCCAGCACTGGGAAACACCCATACACACTCATTCTCACACACACACTCATACACTACGGCCAATTTAGTTCATCAATTCCCCTATAGCGCATGTGTTTGGACTGTGTGGGAAATCCACTTTAGTATTTTTTAATGTGGGATCCCAGTGCAACTAATTCAGTCTTGCTTGGTGAATTAAGGTCAGGAATCATTTCAGAAAGCAACAATAAAAAGGAAACTGGAAAATAATTATATTAAGAAATGTGGCGTGTGTGATAAGATGATTGACAGGGCGCGTAACTAAGCAACAGGACAGCCAATTAACAATGCAGTAGTTTATCCGAAAGCATGCATACACACTAGTAAGTATGTATTTTCTCCTGGCCAATCAGGATGAAGAGTGTTGAAACTTGAGCTGAATCGCCGGGTAAATGACATCAGCTCTGCTTGGAGTTTTCAGGCCTAAAGCATCAAGCTCGTGTTTGTACAGGCTCAGCGTGCGCGAAATCATAATATGGGTTTAATTGGCTGATGAATCTCGTACACAAACATGCGCAGCTGTGTTAATCAAACATTTAAACACACATTCCTCACCTCACACCTGACGAGACACCTGAACTCAGAGCTGAGCTGCAATTAACTGAGTACAGCTGCTCACACACACACACACACACACACACGGAGAGAGCGCATATAAAATCTTTATGTGTGTTCAATGTGGGAACTAGACAAGACTGTGAATATATCCTTATAAAATACCCTATAAAAACATTGTTTTAGTATCACTCATTTTCTTTTCAGCTTAGTCCCTTTATAAATCTGGGGTCACCACAGAGGAATGAACCACCAACTTATCCAGCATGTTTTTACGCAGCGGATGCCCTTCCAGCCGCAACCCATCACTGGGAAACATCCATAAAGACTCATTTACACACATACACTATGGACAATTTTAGCTTACCCAATTCACCTACTGTATACCACATGTCTTTGGACTTGTAGGGGAAACCCACGCTAACACGGGGAGAACATGCAAGCTCCACACAGAAATGCCTACCGGCCCAGCCGGGACTCAAACCAGCGACCTTCTGGCTGTGCATGAGGCGACAGTGCAATCCACTGAGCCACCATGCCACCACATTTCTAGTATATTAAATATAACATGCACAATTAAGGCTTTGTATGTGCATATATTAAACCTTAATTGTACATTTTAATGACCATCCTTCATCTGGAAAGATTTGGTTGAAACTAATCTACTGAATGTGAATTTGTATGGAGTTGAGTGAGTGATGGAGCAGTACTTGCATTGGCAGAGATTTAGGGTTAAAGTCCCAGAACAGCAAAACTAACACCAGAACCTGCACCCTTATGAACTGAGGCTATGAAACTTATATTAGTGGTATTTGCTTAATTAAGCTTAATTTGCACTGTTGCTTTTCTTGTCAAAGTGCATGACGAGAAATTGATGGATTTTTCGTACTCTTTTTGTTGTAATTTATTATTGAAAGTGGATATTAGTGGTTGTTAAACTCTGATGAAAACCCCAAAAGAGTTGCTTTATAGATGATCATGATGTTAGTAATCAGTAATGATGACGTTTGAGTGTGTTTTGCACAGGCTAGTATCTGGCGCCCTCTTGTGGAGAAAGAGAACTTTCACCGTTTCATGTTTGCGCATTACAATTTTAATTAGTAATATATTATTCCATTATGCATAATTGCAGATTTACAACTGTCATTTCATGCAATTAAACAACAACAAATTCATAAAGCAGACTACTGTAAAGTAAATGATCAAATAAACGGTGTGTATCTGAATATTAGTCTGTGTGTACATTCATTCAGCAGATCTTCATAAAGTTCCGCTCTCCATTTTCAGGTCCACCTTCATCTTCTGTTTCTCCATCACCGTCTCCAGCTCTGAGGCTCTGTGAGCGTCCTGACACAGACAAACACACAGGTAATTAGTGTGTGTGTGTGTGTATTGTGAACATTTTATTGCCTTAACAGGGCATTTGTATTTTTGGATGATCTATCGCTTTTACTAAAGATTAACTGTGTGTCAGGGTTGCCAAGTATGCACGGAATAGAGCATATTGCATCATTTCTATGTATATGATGTCATTGAAATATTTTACTCTACATGATGTACAGTATATTCTACTACTAATTAAAAGAACTGTGCTGGGATGATGAAACACAAACACACTTTTGTGTGAGGCTGTTTTTGTTTCCATGGTAAAAGATTGGCAGGACTCTATATTATATATTATATTATTTACAATTCAAATCATATCTGGAATGCTTTTTTGTGCCTTAAGGCACAATAACTACTAATACTTGCAGTTTCTTTTAAAGAAGAAACCTTGTGTAATGCATACAAAGATATAAAATATGTATTTTATCAACAGGCGGTGGCATATTTTGAGTTTTGATATTATTTGGCCATTGGGATAGTTTTGAGATAGTTTTGACTGGCTGTTGCGCTATTTTTGTTGTGAAAACCTGGCAACCCTGGGGCCTGTACCAATTAAGTTTCCAATTAAGTAAACAATTCTGAGATTGTTGCTAGAAGGGATACAGCTATGGCTGGAAGTTAATGAGAATTATTTATATTATATATTAAATCTATTTTATTTACATCTACTCCTATCTTAACCCTAAACCCAACCCTCACAATAATGTAAAAACAGTCATTATACATAGTATTATTCATATTATTTGAAAAACTATGCATTAATTGTATTATATTAACATATACTCCTACCTCAACCCTAAATCAAACCATCACAGTAATGTAAAAACAGTCATTATAACTAGAATTGTTTATTAATTTATTAATTATTAAATGACTCATTCATTAATTTTCCTTCGGTTTAGTCCCTTTACTCATCAGGGTTCACCACAGCAGAATGAACCGCCAACTTATCCAGAATATGTTTTACACAGCGGATGCCCTTCCAGCCGCAACCCAGTACTGGGAAACACCCATACACACTCATACAAACCAGAGCACCTGGAGGAAACCCACACCAACGCAGTGAGAACATGCAAACTCCACACAGTAATGCCAACTGGCCCAGCCGAGACTCAAACCAGCGACCTTCTTGCTGTGAGGCGACAGTGCTAACCACTGAGCCACCGTGTCGCCTTAAATTACTCATTAAATTGTAATTTATTAATATCTACCCCAACCCTAAGCCTACCCCTCACAGTAATATAAAAATCTTAATTGTTGTTGTACAGTGTCATAAACATTATGCTATATTGATGTGAGTATCTGCAGCCATATCCCTTCTAGACTTTACCCAATTCTAGCTTTAGGTAACATGAAGGCAGCTCATTTTAATCGCTCTTTGTTGCCATGAGCTATTTTATGAGCTACTTAAACCCAGAATTGGTGCCAACTAAGCCAAAATTTAACTGGCTAGCCAGATAATACCAAGTGGTACTCACTGCAGAGCTACTTGGGCAGAGCTGAGCTCCAGCAAGGGGGAGCTTGAGCTCCAGCTCCTTCCTTGCACTTGTTCTACAAGTGAGTTCACTGGGGGTTGGGGTTAGGGGTGGGTGTACACATTAAAACAGCTTATAGAAGGTGGAGTTGGAGCTCAAGTGGCTCTGCAGCGAGAAGTGTCTCGATAATCCGGCTTCATCATGGTGTGTGTTGGTGTTGTACCTCTATCTGCGCTCTCTGTACAGTCAGCTGACTGTAGACTCTGGCGCCCTCTTCAGGAATCACAGCACGCAGCTCTTCTTTATTCAGAGAGAAAAGCTGAGCTCCATTCAGAACACGCAGACACTGGACAGTCCTGCACGCACACACAACACAACTATTATTTTAGTCTATACACTGTTATATCATACCCAAAACAAGCTGATATCATCATGCATATATGTGGGATCACACATATAGTCTAATGTTGCTCGGGTATATCTTGGTCATTTCTATTATTAGCATGTATTTATTGTGCTAAATATTTAGAATATTATGTAAAGATCACGTTCCCCTAGGATATTTTGTAAATGTCCTGCTATATATAAATATGAACTCAATTTATTATCTAAGAAATTGCTAAGCACTTTATTTAGACGAATTTAAAGGCAATTTTCACAATATTTGGATTTTTCTGAATGCTCAGATTCTGTATTTCTCCATATATCTTTGTATATATTATATATGAGGTGAAGTTGGTTTTATATTCACATTAGTTCATTTTTAAACAATGACAACATGTGACGCGCTCTATATATTGTTTACTATTCTACTCTGAATATTCGGTCTGAAATAGCATGTGTGTATGGTTTAGTAATAAGTCTAATTCCTGCACGCCGCCGGCCTACCACTAAGCATACAGTAGTCACTTTAGGACAAAGCGTGTGAGAGAGTGAGACCAGCGATCCTTGCATGCATAAAACATTGCACAATATGACAAGTGCACTGAAAACGTGCTACATATAATACAGTTTTTCATTGGGAATTGAAGTATTATAAAGTACTATAAACTTTTCTAACTGGCGAATGACATGATCTAGAGAGTTATCTACTGTCATCTTTATGGTCCGCATTCATGATTTCAGGAGGTGTGGCTTTGGACAGCAGGGGAGGGACTGTGTTTCAAAGATATTATGCTAACGAATAGCATTTTGGCAGATCACCTACTGCACCTTTAAATAATAATAGTAATAATTATTTTGTGACACCCACATCTGGCATTAAAAACGCAAGTTTTTCGGTTTTAAATGCAAAAAGCTACATGCTAATATTGAGCTAGCTTTAAATTGTAACATGGATATATAAAAGATTTTCAATAAAGAAATCCATACAGCAAAATCAACCAATAAACAAACCTTTTTTTTCCATTTGGAAAATTACATAGCAAATAACTATAGTTCTTATAATAGATATATAAATGAATATAAAGGACAATCTACCAGAAACGTACATTTTCACTAATAAAAAATGTGACAGGGCCTGACTTAAGCTTCATTCATTCATTCATTCATTCATTTTCTTTTCGGCTTAGTCCCTTTATTAATCCGGGGTCGCCACAGCAGAATGAACCGCCACGTTTTACGCAGCGGATGCCCTTCCAGCTGCAACCCATCTCTGGGAAACATCCATACACACTCAATTACACTCATACACTATGGATACAATTTAGCCTTCCCAATTCACCTGTACCGCATGTCTTTGGACTTTGGGGGAAACCGGAGCACCCGGAGGAAACCCACGCAAACGCAGGGAGAACATGCAAACTCCACACAGAAACGCCAAATGGCCCAGCCGAGGCTCGAACCAGCGACTTTCTTGTGACTTTTCTTTCCATAAAATCATACAATTCAATGATAGAACGCACCCGTGACCACTGTCAGCTTCTTCTCCAAATGATGTGACTTTCGAGTCATGGCCTTAAACGTGTAATGCACGCATTGTATGCTATATTTAATGCAAACGTGAGGACTGACAGAAACAATTGTAAATTTATTTGTATTATATATTGGTAGTATTTATTTGTAGAATTTAATAATAATTTCATGTGTTTAATCAATTGGTGTGAACGATAACAACTTAAACTTGCTATTTATGAAGATTTATTTTTCTAAATAACGCTTGTTAGCATAACAGAAGTATTAAAGCTGTAGGTTCAGTCGGGCTGAGGACAAGGACAATGACAGGGTTTGAACAGTGTAAAGTGTTTTTAATAAACAAAAGAAATCTGAGAACCAAATAATTGGCATAATTCTTTACAGAACAACTCACAGAAAGTTTTGAAATCTTTGGATTGAATTACTTTTACTTCACTGGATTTATGTTTTTATTTCAGGGACAGATTATGTACGTTTCTGGTAGAATGTCCCATAATAATAAGATCCATTTTTAAAATAGCCTAAAAGCAAATCCAATGCTTTACTTGATTTTTGGTACTTGTTTTTGTTTTCAGTACTTTTATTGAAACCTCTTCTTGGTCGCAAATCTTTTTAAATACATTAAAGGGAAGTGCATATCTTAGCCTTACCCTGGAGTTTGTTCACCTTCCACCTATGACTAAGAAGATAGATTTCTTACAACACTGCATTGGTGAAATAGCTGCTGTGGTTAATATAAACTCATGCTAATGTGATTTGGCTCACATTTGTTTCCGTCATCTGTGATGTGAGGAGGTGTTACAAGTGGATTATTATTATTATTATGAATAGCTGACTGATTGCTGTGCTAAAGTGTTTGCTCACGGTTCACTGAAGCCTTTCTTGCGCAGCCAGTTCTCCACTTCTGCTGGCGGTGAGTTATAGTCCAGCGGGGCGGACGTGTCCGTTGAACGATGGATGACCAGTCGAGGAGAAAGATTCTTGCCAGAGGTCAAACGCTGCAGCAGTTCATCATTCACCTGCATCACTGACACAGAACAAGTCAGTCAATATGAGCATGAGGAGAATCTACAGTTAGCATTATGTACTGTTATAGCATAGTTTAGTTGTATTAAAATTAAGCTATAACATGCTGGCAACATGATAAAACAGAGCAACAACATGCTAACAATATTCTAAAACCAGGATACCAGCATATTAAAACATTGTAGCAATAAGCTAAAATATACTAGCAACATATATATACATACATTTATACAACAGTTCTGTCTGGTTCTTGAATCTGATTGGCTGATAGCCGTGCAATATTCCTCAAATAACAGCACTCCTACAGCCTCTTCACCCTTGTGTATTACTCCACCCACATAAAGCAACAACCAGACGACACTCGCTCTACAGTTTGATAAATATTGCAGCTGTTGGACAACATAATGTATATTTGAGAGTTTTTAGGCAAGAATGTAGTTGTTTAGATTGCAACTATGTGGTTTAATTATAAGGATAGTGTCTATTTTAAATAGTTATAATTTCAGAGAGACAGCGCATCGGCGGCCATTAGCCTGACATTGAGCAGGCCATAGAGAGTTGACGTTGTCAATCCACAAGATGGCAACAGAGACAGCATAATATGCCCTCCCTAAGAGAAAAACAGTGTAATTTTAAACTACAGCTGATCAAATCATTATTAAACTGGTGAGTCGATCTCTCTCTTTTGTATGTTGCAGTGCTGTATTTATACCATAGTAATTGTAGTGTATTGAGTGTGAGATGGGACTCAGATAATAGTAATACAGTATATGTATTTTGTGTTGTCCACTCTTTCTATAGACCTTTTTGAGGGATGTAAACAAAAACAATGGTCCCGATGTATTTCCTGTTTTACATTTTTAATTTCTATAGCTTCTGAGAATCCATTAAGCCCCACATATTGATAAATAATGCGATGATAGCTGTTTTAACATTAAATTGTGATTGAATTGCCTCTTGTTACAGTTGTAAAATAGTTTGATAACAAGCAGGAAATGTTCATGGGCCAATGATATGACCACATTGAAATGGTCTATAACCCTAAGTTACTTGTTGGTTGGCCATCTGTTTGTTTCTCATGCGTCTCCTTTTTTCGTTACTGCAGACTAGTTCAGTAAACGGAAAGAAAAAAGAAATGGCCGCATGTGTTTACCTTTTTTTTTATCGCAAACGCAACAGTAATCTGGTAGTGATTGCGCTGCTTTGGCTTTTTCAGGGTTAATTGTTGTAATCTCCCGACATTTAGACATTTTACTAGAGAATCATTCAAATACTAGTTCTAAAGTGACGTTTGGGAAGTAGCAACCGTTTCTGCTTTTCTGACGTCAGCTGCAGATGTAAATGAACAGCGGAAGAAAGTAGTTCCTTATACAAGAGGGTTTTTAGATTCTTGTGTTTGATTTTCTTTTATTTACATGATTATGCTGTCGAACTGCTGTAAAAACGCAATATCACACTCGTAACAGTGGGATATGGCTGTATATTGGCACGGGTGGGACATTAAGGCAACGCACAACTCCCACCAGTACCGATATACAGCACTTATACTATATACTGTATATATATATATATATGTATATAAATAACCTTCCCAGGGGTATGAATATATATGCAAGCAGGAATTTTTGCAATGCTTTTACATATATGACATATATTTGATCTAAATATGAACGTGTATGTATTTAATTTGCATATATTGCCATATACAGTGCTCAGCATAATTAATTACACCCCATTTTGAAAGAATAGTTTATCCATTTCTCAGTCAATTTAGGCAAGGTATTTTGGTGCATTTAAACAAAACAGATTTATTAAATAGAAATATTTATTAAAATAATATTTTAGTCTCCAAACATATTTAGAAATAGAAAGAAAATCCAAATTTCTTTCCTCCTCTTGATTTTTCCTTTTTTTTTTATTTGTATTTAATATTTTTCTCTGCATATACATTTGGGTGAACTAGTTTTTGGACCATTATCGTAAGTTATTTTGTTAGATGAGCTCCAGATTTGGCTTCAGTTCTGGCTAATCTCATGTTTAAATGCCAGATATAATATTGTATAGCTTCCTATTAAAAATATGAATTTAAAAGAGATTAGTGAGGGGTGTACTTATATATGCTGAGCACTGTATATTGCCAAATTTATATTTGTGTTTTGTCATTCAGTGTCCTCATTCATTTGATTTGATTTGATTTGATTTGATTTGATTTGATTTGTTCAGACAACAGTGAGATCTGATCTGGTCAGCTGTTTCGTGTGTGTTGATACCTTTATCCGTGTCCTCAGGGCCTGATGGGATGATCATGCTGCGAGGCCGAGCAGCGCCGGGTTCAGAGCTCACAGCAGACGGACCGGGCAGAGTGTTGTACATCGGCGGAGCAGCGGGAGGCTGAAACACAGATCACAGATATCATGATGGAGAAGAGGAAAAGAAGCTGCTCTGAAGAGACTGATGTGAGTTTGTACCTTTGGAGTTTTGTTTTGCACAGGGTTGTCGATGTGTGTGATCGGCTCCAGGATATTAAACGGCACGAATCCCACTTCATCAAACTTGTTACGACACTTCCACCAGCGCTTAGATGACTCGATCGCCTGAACGACAGAGAAAAATAAACAGTGTTTGTGTTATTAAAACACTTAGATGTGTTAAATGTGATATTCCAGCATAAAATTGCTGAGAGACAGAATAATAGTTTGGGGCCAAAATATACTGTATATTTATATACTTTACATTAATAGTTATAGGTATCTATAAATATATATATATATATATATATATATATATATATATATATATATATATATATATATATATATATATATTCAGTTGAAGTCAGAATTATTAGCCCCCCTGAATTAATCGCACCCTCTGTTTATTTTTTCCCCAATTTCTGTTTAACGGAGAGAAGATTCTTTCAACTCATTTATAATTATAATTGTTTTAATAGCTCATTTCTAATAACTGATTTATTTTATCTTTGCCATGATGACAGTAAATAATATTTGACTAGATATTTTTCAAGACAGTTCCATACAGCTTAAAGTGACATTTAAAGGCTTAACTAGGTTAATTATGTTAACTAGGCAGGTTAGGGTAATTAGGGAAGTCATTGTATAACGATGGTTTGTTCTATCGGAAAAAAAAATTGCTTAAAGGGACTAATAATTTTGACCTTAAAATGGTTCATAAAAAATTGAAAACTACTTTTATTCTAGCCGAAATAAAACATATAAGACTTTCTCCTGAAGAAAAAATATTATATATATACTGATCCTTCAGAAATCATTCTTATGCACGTTTTTCAGTATTCTTTGATGAATAGAACTTGAAATTAACAGCATTTATTTGAAATTTACTGTCAGTCATAAACAATTTAATGCATCCTTAATTTACTGATCCATAACTATTGAACATTAGTGTATAATATGTAACAGAAACCTATAAATAAATAAATATAAATCCTGTCCAATTAAAAAAAAAGAATTTTCTACTATATAGACGTGCACATTTACTTATATTTTTGTATGTTATTATTTTCCTATACAAGTCAAATATGCCTATATAATGGCTGTATTATATAGGTCAAATATAGATTAAATATGTTTTATACAGTGCAATCCAAATATGTCTATATAATTGGTTATTATGTAGATAAAATAGGTAAATAGGTCCTATACAAATCAAATTTGCCTATATAATGGCTTTATCGTAGAGCTTAAATGAGTCTTATACAAGGCAAATTTGCCTTTAAAATGCCTTCATTATATAGGTCAAGTATAGGTTAAATAGGTTTTATATATACCAAATTTGTCTGTACAATGGCTTTATTATATTGGTTTAATGTCTTATACAAGCCAAATGTGTCTATACAATGGCTCTATTATATAGGTTTAATAGGTCTCATTCAAGACAAATTTGCCTATATAGTGGTTTTATTATATAGGTCAAATATAGTTTAAATGGGTCTTATACAAGCCAAAGTTTCCTATATAATAGCTTTATTATATTACATAAGTCAAATATAGGTTAAAATATTTTTGTAATGACTAAAGTAAATTACATACATCAAATATATTTTAAAATGTCATATAGAAGCCAACTTTGCCAATGCAATGGCTTTATTATATAGGTTTAAAAAGTCTAATTCAAGCCAAATTTGTCTATACAATTGCTCTATTATATAGGTTCAATTGGTCTTATCCAAGCCAAATTTTCCTAAATAAAGGCTTTATTACATAGGTCAAATATAGGTTAAAATATCTTATACAAGCCAAATGTTTCTTTATAATGACTAAGGTAAATTATATATGTCAAATATATTTTAAAATGTCTTATACAAGCCAAACATAACAGTGGCTTTATTATATAGGTTTAATAGGTCTTATACAAGCCAAATTTCTCTATACAATTGCTCTATTATATAGGTTTAATAGGTCTTATACAAGGCAAATTTACTTATATAATGGTTTTATTATATAGATTAAATTTAGGTTAAAACAGGGTATACAAGCCACTTAGCCTATATAATGGCGGGCACATTTAATTATATTTTTGTATGTTATTATTTTATTGTACTTTTTTTGCATAGAGATTAGATTATTATGTAGTCATTACAATTATCTTTATATAACAATAATAGACATCTGTGATAGCTCTGCTTATGTGTATGTTTGTGTATGTGTGTGTGTGTATGTAACCTCTAGTGTCTCTCCTTGAAGTACAGACAGCTCACTGTTGTTTCTTGCAACAAAATCATAACTGCAGCGAAATATGCGCCCATTCACATCGCCATCACTGAGAAACAGAGACAGATCAAACAAAATATTCAAATTAATAACTGCAATTAACACAGGACAGAAACTCTGAGTCATTTAAAGAGATAGTTCACCCAAAAAAAATTATTTATTCACTATTTACTTCCCTTAAAGTTGTTCCAAACCTTTATGAGTTTCTTTCTTCTGTTGAACACTAATGAAGGTATTTTGAAGAAAACTGACTTCTAAAGTAGGAAAAACAAATACTATGGAAGTCAATAGTTACAGGTTTCCAGCATTTTAAAAAATATCTTCTTTAGTGTTCAACAGAGGAAAGAAACTCAAATATGTTTAGAACAAGTGAAGTACAAGTGTGTAAATTAAACATTTATTTTTGGGGTAAAATATGCCTTTAAGAATAAATCTTGGTTTATTTAAATACTACAAAAGAGGGCAATTATACCTATAAGCACCCGATCATCAAATATAGGTTAATAGGTCTTGTAAAAGCCAAATTTCCCTATTTAATGTCTTTATTATTTAGGTAAAATATAGGTTAAACATGTCTTATACAGTACAAGCCAAATTTGTCTATATAATTGGTTATTATATAGATCAAATAGTTAAATAGGTCCTATAAAAGTCAAATTTGCCTATATAATGGCTTTATTATATAGGTCAAATATAGATTAAATATGTTGTATACAGTACAAGCCAATTTTGGCTATAAAATTGGTTATTATATAGATAAAATAGTTAAATATGTCCTATACAAGTCAAATTTGCTTTTAAAATGCCTTCATTATATAGGTCAAGTATAGGTTAAATAGTTCTTATACAAGCCAAATTTGTCTATACAATGGTTTTATTTTATAGGTCAGAATATAAGTTAAAAAAATCTTATACAAGCTAAATTTTTCTTTTTAATGGCTAAGGTAAATCATATATGTCAAACATATATATATTTAAAACGTCTTATACAAGCCAAACTTTATCTATAGAATGGCTTATTTTTATAGTTTTAATACAAGATCAATTTGTCTATATGTGTATATAGTTTAAATGTGTCTTATACAAGCCAAATTTTCCTATATCATAGCTTTATTATACTTATAGGTCAAATATAGGTTAAAATATCTTATACAAGTCACATTTTTCTTTATAAAGTAAATTATATACATCAAATATATTTTAAAATGTCTTATGCAAGCCAACTTTGCCTATACAATGACTTTATTATATAGGTTTAATAGGTCTTATACAAACCAAATTTGTCTATACAAAGGCTCTATTATATAGGTTTAATAGGTCTTGTTCAAGCCAACTTTGTCTATATAATAGCTTTTACTATATAGGTCAAATATAGTATTATACAAGCCAAGTTTTTCTTTATAATGGCTAAAGTAAATTATATAAATCAAATATATTTTAAAATGTCTTATACAAACCAACTTTGCCTTTACAATAGCTTTATTATATAGGTTTAATAGTTCTTATATGAGCCAAATTTGTCTATACAATGGCTCTATTATATAGCTTTAATAGGTCTTATACAAGGCAAATTTGCCTATATAATGGCTTTATTATATAGGACAAATATAGTTTAATGGGTCTTATACGAGACAAATTTGCCTATATAATGGATTTATTATATAGGTTAAAATAGTGTATACAAGCCACTTAGCCTATATAATGGCTCTATTACAGTCTATAGGTCAAATATAGGTTAAATATATATTATACAAGCCAAATTCCCCTATAAAATGGCCTCATTATATAAGTCAAATTTAGTTTGATGACAAAATGTTCATATTTGTGTGAACTATCCCTTTAAGAGCAGCACAGATAAAGACAATAGACAATGAGAGAGTGATTTCAACAGTGAAACCTGTAGCAGACACTCATTTACACTGCTGGACCGGTTAGTGAGAGTCAACACACTGAATCAACTTCTCAGATAATTGTTATTCATGTGAACAGACTCTCTACAGTCATAAATACTGAGGAATGTGCCTTTATCAACAGAAGTTTCTGAAACATGAGATGTATTTAGGAAGGCATTGAGACGCATCAGTAGCTCATGTTTGTAATGTTATTTCTGTTATTCAGACTTACGGTTGATCTGATGTCTGAACAGGAGCAGCGTGGCGTTCAGAAGCAGGAGCCGGTGTCAGCTGAGAGTAACAGAGAAAACAGCAACTCAATATAAACAAATATATCTCAAATGCTAATCTTACAGGGAAATGGAGTTTGTGTGTTTGTGTTTCTGTGAGCTTGTGTTGAATTAATGCAGTTTTTACATTATATTTCACAACTGTCTGTTTGGTTAGTATTAAATTACATTTACATTTGTTTAGTTAGCAGACACTTTTATTCAAGACAACCAAGAGGTTCCATGATATTAAAATAAAGTTTTTTGGATGTCAGTATCAGTGTTGTTAGTTTTTAGGATATCTATATGCTAGTACACACCAAAACGGTGGCAAAATTTGCGTTTAGTGGATAAAAAACTGATATAAACATATAAAGCTTGTATTTTGTCACTTTCGCCCAAATGGACCAAGGGGTTTATTGACCTCAACTCATACTACAGTTTCTCATCACATCATAACCAATCAAATGCTCTCTAGTATCTGACATGCCCCACCCCCTTTAGACACTTCTCATTTGCTTTTCATTTGATGCTTGAGCTCTCACTGGCAAAGCACAAACAAAACACTATTGGCTTTTTTAAAGGGGAGGAGTTACTCTATGTCCCGCCTTCTTGTTGTGTTTTGGTTGAGATTACATCAAACATCGCATAAAAATGCACATTTCAAAGCACTTCACAGGACCTTTAAAAGGGAGTATAATAGAAGCACTTCAAATTATCACATAAATATACACTAATATAAATATAGATTAATTTAATACGGCTTATATGTTTAAAAAATGGTTAATGGTTTCAGGTTAATTAAGATTGTTATATAGTTAAATAGCTAAATATTGACGTGATAGCATCACGCAGTTGCTGCAGATTTGTCAGCTGCACAAACATGATGCGAACCTCCCGTTTCACCACGTCCCAAAGGTGCTCTATTGGATTTAGATCTGGTGACTGTGGAGGCCATTTGAGTACAGTGAACTCATTGTCATGTTCAAGAAACCAGTCTGAGATGATTCGCCCTTTATGACATGGCGCGTTATCCTGCTAGAAGTAGCCATCATAAAGAGATGGACATGGTCAGCAACAATACTCAGGTAGGCTGTGGCGTTGACACGATGCTCAACTGGTACTAATGTGCCCAAGGTTTGCCAAGAAAATATCCCCTACACCATCACCACCAGCCTGAACTGTTGACACAAGGCAGGATGGATCCATGCTTTCATATTGTTGACACCAATTTCTAACCCGACCAACTGAATGTGGCAGCAGAAATCGAGACTCATCAGACAAGGCAACGTTTCTCCAATCTTCTATTGTCCAGTTTTGGTGAGCCTGTGTGAATTGTAGCCTCAGTTTCCTGTTTTAGCTGACAGGAGTGGCATATTGCGTTAACGAGCAGTTGGACAGGTGTACCTAATAAAGTGGCCAGTGAGTGTATATAGTTGCAGTAAAACTGTACCTCTACTTTAGCGATCTCTGCGTCGTGTTTGTGTTCTGACTCTATAGGATCGATCCAGCCTGTGGCGTCTGAACCCTGAGGCTTCCAGCCGTCCTGAAACTGCAGTGTATATGGTGCCACCGGGCTCCGCAGGGCAGACCTACATAACCATATAAGACATCAGCATGTGCTCATAGTAGAGGTGTAGCGTAAATTCACACTTCAGTAAGAATCATGGTTTTAATGTCACAGGAAATTAAAAACTTGCTTGTCATTTTTAATTATTCAGTCTCTCCAGGACTTTGAGAATACAATGATGTTTAACATTTAAAAAACTGTACAGCAAAACACATTAATTAAAGCAAAACACAAGAACTGAAGCAAATAATGCCATGGGGTTTGAGAAAAGCTTCAAAATCCTAGAGGGACTGATTATTTCTGACATTAGTGAACATCAGCTGTTCATTATACAAAATGCAAGCTGTTTAAAATAATTAAATAGAACAGAATAAAATAACTTCTCCAATAAGTAAACTATATATAATGAGTCAGTCAGTCTTTCATTCATTCATTCTTTTGTTCGTTTATTTAGTCAGTAAGTGATTCATTCAGTCATTCATTCACTCAGTCATTCTTTCAGCCAGTCATTTATTCATGTTTATTCAGTCAGTAAGTCATTCATTCAATCAGTCATTCATTTGTGCACTTAATCAGTCATTCATTCAGGCATTATTCATTCACTCAGTCATTTAGCCAGTAATTCATTTAGCCAGTCATTCATTCATTCACTCACTCACTCAGTCATTCATTCAGTCATATGTTTATTCATTCAGTAAGTCATTCATTCAGTCAATAATTAATTTATTGGTCAGTCAATCGGTCAGTCATTCATTCATTGAACCAGTTATTCAGTCATCCATTCATTCAGTCAATAAGTCAGTCATTCAGTCAGTCATTCATTCACTGTCATTCATTCATTCATTTACTCAGTCATTCCGTCAGTCATTCATTCCATCATTATTCATTCACTCAGTCATTCAGCCAGTCATTCAGGCAGTCATTCATTCATTCACTCACTCACTCACTCAGTCAATCATTCAGTCAGTTATTCAATCATTCAGTCAGTCATATATTCATACAGGCATTCATTCAGTTAGTCATATATTCATTCAGTCAGTCATTCAGTCATATATTCAATCATTCATTCATTTATTCAGTCAGTCAGTCATTCATTCATTGAACCAGTTATTCAGTCATCCATTCATTCAGTCAATGAGTCATTCATTCAGACAGTCAGTCATTCATTCACTGTCATTCATTCATTCATTTACTCAGTCATTCAGTCAGTCATTCATTCCATCATTATTTATTCACTCAGTCATTCAGCCAGTCATTCATTCATTCATTCATTCACTCACTCACTCAGTCAATCATTCAGTCAGCCATTCAGTCATATATTCATACAGGTATTCATTCATTCAGTTAGTCATATATTCATTCAGTCAGTCATTCAGTCATATATTCAATCATTCATTCATTTATTCAGTCAGTCATTCACTCATTCATTGAACCAGTTTTTCAGTCATCCATTCATTCAATCAATGAGTCAGTCATTCAGACAGTCAGTCATTCATTCACTGTCATTCATTCATTCACTCAGTCATTCAGCCAGTCAGTCATTCATTCATATATTCATACAGGCATTCATTCATTCAGTCAGTCAGATATTCATTCAGTCAGTCATTCAGTCATATATTCAATAATTCATACATTTATTCAGTCAGTTAGTCATTCAGTCAATCATATATTCATTCAATCAGTCATTCAGTCATATATTTAATCATTCATTCATTTATTCAGACAGTCAGTCATTCAGACTGTAATTTCTCCACTCAGTCATTCATTCAGTTGGTCATTCATTCAGTCAGTCATTTATTCATTCATTCACTTACTCAGTTATTCATTCAGTCATTATTCATTCACTTAGTCATTCATTTAGCTAGTCAGTCACTTTGTTAGTCAATCATTCATTCATTTATTCATTCATTCATTCATTCAGTCATTCAGTCAGTGTTTCATTCAGTCAGTCATTCATTTATTTGGTCAGTCGGTCAGTCATTCATCCATTTATTCAGTCAGTCATTATTCATTCAGTCAGTCATTCATTCAGCCAGTCATTCAGTTTGTCTGTCAGTCAGTCCGTCAGTCAGTGATTCATTCAGTGATTCATTCATTCATTTATTCATTCATACATTATTTTGATCATTCATTCATTCATTCATTCATTCATTCATTCATTCATTCATTCATTCATTCAGCCAGTTATTCATTCATTCATCCATAATTCATCCATCCACAGAAATATCTTTATTTAGGGAGTCCTGGTAAAGTGACGGACCTTCAGAACTGCACTATTCTCCATCATTTACCTTTGGTGTGTCCAGTTGGGCCCTAAAGAGAGCCATAATGCATTTTCCTGTGTCGTCAGGTTGTTCTTCAGCAGATTCACGGCTCCTTCTGTCATTGCCGGACTGGAAACGGACGCAGCAAAGCCAGGACCTCCTGTGGCCTTCACCATCTACAAACACACACAGTTACCAAGGTGAGTTACTCTCTTTGTGTGCACTTTACTGCAAGCGTTCTCAACACAACAGCATGCAAACACTGATAAACCCATTTGACGAAATGATTGAAACAATACAGTGAGACAAAAGCCCTGAAAGCGCTGATGTTTGCACTGGAGAAATGTGTCTTATTTACCATGTCAAGAGGTTTGAAAACGTGGTGCACGAGCTCCTCAGCGGATGGATTGGAGATGGCTGGTTTTAACCGTGCCTGTAAAATAAACACTGCGTTTATTAGGGAGCTGAAAGAGAAATGTGCAACCATACTGCCTGTAGCAACATGTCAGTCAGTAACTGACAGTAAAGAATTGAGCTCTACAAACTATCAAAATGAATGATATTATTATTACTATTAATGATCATATTTGGGAACAGTATTATACCATTATAAAAACTACATAATAAATATAACATGTTACTAATATTAATGTTTAAATATTAGTAAATGATAATTATTTATTGTTTATGAAATGTTATTTTACATTATTATAATTTATGGAGTTATTATAACAAATAATTTGAAAATTATTAAATAGTTTTGAAAAATATGATATTAAAAATAAAAATAAATTAGTAAGAGTTTTAAAAGTAAAAATTAGACATGTAATTAACATTTTTCTGGGAATTTTTTATTAAAAATAAATATATGTTTATATTATAATTTATTTTGAAGTGTAATGAATTTATTATTATTATTATGCATAAGGAAGTAAAAAATAAAATGCATATTAAACTGAAAATCCATAAAATCATCATTAAAATAATTTATAAATATATCATAATATAATAATAATTATATAATATAATATTTTAATTTAATATAAATTATAATGTAATATATTATAATATATTATTATTTTTAAAATATTATTATTATTAAAAATATTATTATTATTTAAATTATTATTTAAATTATTTTTTTTTTTTTTATTATTATTATTTTACACTAACATTCATCACTCACCAAAAGGCCCAAACAGTATTTGAATTTCTGGAAAGTGTCAATAAATTCTCTCTCAGAAGGCGGTTTGGCTTTAGCCGTGAGAAGATCCTCTGTAAAACACAAACACACAACACACTCTCTAGAACACTGATCATCTGTGCTCTTAACAAGACAAACTAAAGCATGCCAGCATAAAAAATAAAGGCTAACACTTATAGACTGTAGCTTGATATATCAGTTAATGCATTTACTAACATAAACAAACAACGAGCAATACATTTATTACAGTATTTGATCATGTTAGTTAACCTTTCCGTCGTGTTCGGGTCAAATCTGACCGATTTACTACTTAAAACACTCTAAATATAGTGTTTTACATCTGATTGACTCAAGGCCTTATGATATCCTCCACACCGTGCACTTGAAGATATAAAAGTGATGATCGCGTCTTTCATTGAATTTTGAGTGTTTTAATCAACCATGTTACACCTGTGGTGTTCCCGGTCAAAAGTGACCGCCATTGGAAATGAATGGGTCTCCAGACTATATTCATCCATTAGACAAAAAACATCTCCATACATGCTACCCCAACTCACTCACACACATTTCAGACTGAACACTGTCTTTTGTGGGTACACATCTCTTTCCCGTGCTTATGTGCCGATCCTTCCACGTTATTACCTCCATGACATGTTCACTTTGTAATTTTCAATGCCTATTTGTATTTTCACTGCAGCTATTTTATGTCTAATTCTGTCAATTCAAGTTCAACACTAGTTTGAGACATTGTTCACAGATAAAGAATGTTTTCTGAGCAATTTATGAGCAGCTAAACACTAAGTGAAGTTTCACAAACTCATTTCGAGAGGAGCACGTGATATGATTGACTGCAGCTGGTGTCTCATCTACAATCATTAATTAGCCAATCAGATTAATCCATACTCACTATAAGTAGCCTAGCAAAAATCACTCCCTTATCTTCGTTTTCTGAAGAAACCCCCCATCCACCCCTTCTCCCCCTTTACCACGGGGAGCTCTCGAGAACCACCTGATCTCGTACTCCCCTTACATGCTCTACTGACCAGGCGGGAGCCCTGGGCTCAATTATCTCCGAGCTCAGGGTTCTCTCCCAGGGACAGCATGCCAAACCTGATAATAGCATCAAGCAATATCTAAGTGTGAACTCTTGAAACATTTACATTTAGTCATTTAGCAGACGCTTTCATCCAAAGCGACTTACAAATGAGGACAAGGAAGCAATTTACACAACTATAAGAGCAGCAGTGAACAAGTGCTATAGGCAAGTTTCAGGTGTGTAAAGTCTAAGAAGCAAAGCATTAGTAATGTAATTTTGTTTTTTTTTTGAGAGAGAGAGAGAGTACAGTTAGTGGTATAGCCAGAGAGGCAGTTACAGATTAGGAAGGAAAGTGGAGACTAAACAGTTGAGTTTTTAGTCGTTTCTTGAAGACAGCAAGTGACTCTGCTGTTCTGATGTAGTTAGGGAGTTCATTCCACCAACTGGGCAGATTAAATGCGAGAGTTCGGGAAAGTGATTTCTTCCCTCTTAGGGATGGAACCACGAGGCGACGTTCATTCACAGAACACAAGTTTCTGGAGGGCACATAAATCTGCAGAAGTGAGAGCAGATAAGGAGCAAAGCCAGAGGTCGCTTTGTAAGCAAACATCAGAGCTTTGAATTTGATGCGAGCAGCAACTGGCAGCCAGTGCAAACGGGTGAGTAGCGGAGTGACATGTGCTCTTTTGGGTTCATCAAAGACCACTCGTGCTGCTGCGTTCTGAAGCAGCTGAAGAGGTTTGATAGAGTTCGCTGGAAGCCTGGCTAGTAGAGAGTTGCAATAATGCCGTTTGGAGAGAACAAGAGCTTGAACAATTTGAGCTGTATGTTCAGATAGGAAGGGTCGGACCTTTCTGATGTTATAGAGTGCGAATCTGCAAGATCGAGCAGTTCTAGAAATGTGCTCAGAGAAGTTTAGAACACTAAAGTTAGGGGCAAGGGGTGAACAGGACAGGAGGGTTAATGAAAATATGTTGTTCATTGATAGTCCAATGTTAACACGCATTAATTTGGATGTAATAATGCATTACTGAACTACGATTAACAAAATGGTGTACAAGAATATTCATAATTAGTTCATGTTAGCAAATGCATTAACAAATGAAACCTTATTTTAAAGTGCAACTAAACAGAGCAAGTAGAGATTTCCAGGTGTGTTATGCATTGATCCAGTTTTAAAGTGTGTTTAAGATGATGCAGGTAAAGTAATATTTTAATTTTCATAGACATGCAGGGTAAATACTGCTGACGGCCTCATGACACAACACTTTCCCATCAACCCCGTGGACTAGGCACTGATAACAGGCCTGATAAGAGCACACTACAGGTTTGTTTTAGCCTTTCCCTTGAACAAATTCAGTTCACTCTGGTTGTGTTGTCTTTCATCAGCATACCATCTGCACTTTTCTTCTGGTTTTTCTTCTTCTTTTTGCTCCTCTGGTCGAGGATGATCTGAGCCTCTGCTGACTGCTGCAGCTTTCCGATGAACGCTTCGATGTCATCAAAACAATGATTGAGGATGTCCTGGAAGTAAGGAGAGAGCAGACGCTTAATGGTAAGGAGATAGCTGCTGGATTGGGTTTTTTCTGAATGCTCAGACTGTTGATAATGTAAACAGTTGACATCAGTGTACTGCTGCTGGTCATGCTAATGGTCAAACCGAAGGTCAACAAGAGTGCTAAAGTCAACAAACAGTCTTACAAATCAACACTGACTGCACAATACATGCTAATAAAGTCATGCTTTAGTTTCAGTAACAGGAATACATTGCATCTTATAATGTATTTGAATAGAATATATAAAGACACACACACACACACACGCACACACACACACACACACACACACACACACACACACACACACACACACACACACACACACACACACACACACACAAATACAGACAATTAGTAGCCCTCTTGTGATTTTTTTCAAATATGTTTATGTTTTATAAGACATTATAATAATAATTAATAAATAATAACATTAAATAATAATTTTAAACATTAAATAATCGTTTTAATCATTAAGTAATATCTAATTTATTTTGTCTTTGCCTTGATGACAGTACAGTACATAGTATTTTACTGTTATTCTGCAAGATATAGTGCAATTTATTTCCCAGTGATGGGTTGCAGCTGGAAGGGCATCCGTTGCGTAAAACATATACTGGATAAGTTGGCGGTTCATTCCGCTGTGGCGACCCTGGATTAATAAAAGGACTAAGCCGAAAAGAAAATGAATGAATGAATAGTGCAATTTAAAGGCCTAACTAGGTTTGTTAGCTTAACTGGGCAAGTTAGGATCATTATGCAAGTCATTGGACAACAATTGAAAAAATCAAGATTTTTTAAGGTTGCTAATAATATTGACCATAGCAATTTTTAACATTCATTCTAATCTTTTCTTCCCCTTAGTCCCTTATTTATCAGGGGTTGCCACAAAGGAATGAACCGCCAACTCTTCCAGCATATGTTTTACAATGCCCTTCCAGCTGCTACCCAGTACTTGGAAACTCCCATACACTCTAACATTTACACATACACTCATACACTATGGCCAGTTTAGTTGATCAATTCCCCTATAGCGCATTTGCTGTGGGGGAAACCGGAGCACCCGGAGGAAACCCATGCCAACTCAGGGAGAACATGCAAACTCCACACAGAAATGCCAGCTGACCCAGCCGAGACTCAAACCATCAACCTTCTTTCTGTGAGGCCAAAGTGCTAACCCCTGAGCCATTGTGCTGTCCATTTTTAACATTATTTTACAATATTATTGTAAATCCAGAAATACTAAAGGGAAATGAGACTTTCTCAAAAGAAAAATATGTTTGTAAATGGAGACCGCCATCAAAATACAGCAAATAATGAATAATTATTGAAACTTTAACAGTGTATTTGCAGATGTTAGTCATCAAATGCAGCACAGATGCTTGAAGACTTTTATTTATAGGACTTTATAGGATTATTGCTAGTTAACACTTTACAATAAGCTCTATTTATTAAATTCAAACAACTTTTAAAGCATTTATCAATCTTGATTAATGTTTAATAACTTTAAGAACTAGTAAAGTTCAGTAGTTTAACTAACATTAACTTCTGAAAACAAATGTTGCTTTATACTATTGACTTTAATGCATTATCTGACATTATTGTAAGTTTTATACGTTTTTATAAGTTTTCCTTATCTGACTTATCGGACATTTATTTTGTTTATATTAATGTACAGTGATTGTTTATATGATATACAGTATTTTAAGAGTTCACACTTAGCTGATGATTAATTATAAGCTAGTTTGGCATGCTGTCCCGGGAGAGAGCCCTGAGCTCATAAGATCCTCGAGCCCGGGGCTCCCTCCTGTTGCAAGGCGAGAGGGGAGTTTGAGCTCAGGTAGATCTCGAGAACTCCCCTGCTGTAGTAGCTAATGAACAGATAGGGATTGCTCTTAAGAGATAACTACTTACTGGGAGCATGTCTATTGTGCCAATTTGGATTAGTCAATTAACTTAAGTTACATGTTTTTGGATGGTGGGAGAAAACCGGGGAACCCGGGGGAAACCCACGTGAACACGGGGAGAAAGTGCAAACTCCACACAGAAACGTCTGCTGGTTTGGTAAAGCCTGGAACCAGTGACGTTCTTGCTGTGAGGCAACAGTGCTAAGCACTGGGCCACCGTGTCACCCATCTAGGAAGAAGGAGGAGTAGGGATGGAAGGGGGGATTCTTCAAAACGAAGATAGCGGTGGTACGTAACCCACGTAACCCTGGCTTAGGAGTTGTCTGATTGGTGCATTGAGAATTGGATAATTCGGATCCAGCCGCTAGAAATCATAAGCACGTGATCCTCTCGAAATTAGTTTATAAATAAACTTCACATCACAATAAACAGGGTTCCTGCAGGTTTCATAAAGTCAAATTTAAGACTTTTTAAGACCCATTAAGAACTAAATTTTAGATGTGTACTGTGTTAAGATTTTTTTTCTAATAGCCTGGTATTATCATGAAAAACCGTTTAATTGTTTTTAGTTTTTTTTTCCTTGATTAGGGAGTTTTTAAGTAATTTTCTATAAAAATTTAATATAAATATTTAAAAAAAAGTTTTGTTGAGATGTATTGTTTGTCATTTGAGGGATGTTGGGCCAAATTGAGTAGTTTTACTAAGTCAAAGTAAAATTAAGACCCTGTTTAAATCAATTTAAGACCTACAACACAATACGTCAGTGAATTTAAGACCTTTTAAGGCCTAAAATTTAGGTTTTGAAATTTAAGACATTTTTTAAGACCCAGTGGACACCCTGAATGAAAGCTCTAGCAATTATCAAAAACATTTGTTTACAGGAATACAAGTTTTAAAGCAATAAAGTTTTTTGCAACTTATTCTGTTACGATATATAAGAATATGGTATATATCATGTTAAAAGCTTCAGCAACTATCACAAAAAAAGTAGTTTTTTGTTTATATTTATGTAGTTTTTGCAATACACAAAAGCTTCAGCAATTATCAACAAAAAATTGAAGTGAAACTAGTTTATTAAATACTCACCACCTCCATCTGAGCCTTAAGGAAAGATTTATCAGGTTGGCCGTTTACCAATCCATTAGCTAGAAATGAGGAAGAGTGTGTTAGTCTGTGTCTGCTTATAATACTTAATATAATATTTCTACTTTTATTTCACGCACACCTCTGATGCCTGGGTAAGGTGGAGGCGGGTGGGATGCGGGTGGATTTGGGGCTTGGGTGTACGGAGGGCTGGGTATTCCTGAAATATCCATACTGAACTCCGAAGACCTGAAACACACGTTTACATGGAGAAAAACACACCCTTTATTCAGCCGGACAATGACCGGATTTACAGTATTGCAGACATGTGCGTCACGATGTGCTTTAATTCAAAATGTGCTTTAATTGTTGCCACACAATGCTAATGAGTCACAAAAAATACATCAAACATCTTTGATAAGAGTTGGATAAAAAAAATCATGCATGTTTGAACTAGCACATATGAGAGATTTCATGAGGAATTATTTTAATGATCTAAATAAAAAAATAAGAATAAAATAAATAAAAGAGAAACTAATATAATGACAAGAACATAAAATAAACAACTATTAAATAATTTTTAGCACAATCACTATAGTATGTTAAAAAAGTAATAATAAAATGTAATAATATAAACTTAAAATACTTTTTAGTGCATACATTAAGCTAAAAATAATTTTTAAAAATAACAATAAAAAAAAACAATAAATAAACACCTTTTAGTGCATTTACTAAGCTATAAAAACCCAAAAGGCTAAATTAAATAATAAAAAAATATATATTTTATATACTTAAAAATACTTTTTAGTTCATTAACTAAGCTATTAAAAAATAAATAAGACAAAATAAAATTATAACAAAAAAGACAATGAATAAACTAATTTTAGGGCATTTACTACCCTACAAAAAAACTAAAAAATAATCAAATAAATTAATAATAAAAATATACAATAATCATTTTTTAAATGCATTCACTATGCTGTTTTTTTCATTGAATTTATTCATTGAATAAATTTTTTTAACAAAAAATAATGAATGAATGAATAAACACTTCAGTGCATTCACTAAGCTACGTAATAATAAATAAAATATCAAATAAAAATCTATTAAAAATACAATAAAGACAATGATTAAACACTTTTAAATGCGTTCACTAAGCTACATAAAAAATATAAAAGACTAAATAAAATGATAAATTAATAATAAAATAAAGACGACAATGAAACACTTTAGTGCATTAACTAAGCTACATAAAATAAATAAAAGATCAAATAAAAATCTAATAAAAATACAATAAAGACAATGATTAAACACTTTTAAATGCATTTACTAAGCTAGATAAAAAATATAAAAGACTAAATAAAATAATAAATTAATAATAAAATAAACACAACAATGAAACACTTTTAGTGCATTCACTAAGCTACATAAAAATAAATAAAAGATCAAATAAAAATCTAATAAAAATACAATAAAGACAATGATTAAACACCTTTAAATGCGTTCACTAAGCTACATAAAAATATAAAAGACTAAATAAAATAATAAATTAATAATAAAATAGACGACAACGAAACACTTTTAGTGCATTCACTAAACTACATAAAATAAATAAAAGATCAAACTAAACAATAACCATAAACTAAAACTACAATAAAGACAATGATTAAACACTTGTAAATGCGTTCACTAAGCTATGAAAATGATTCAGTCCAAACTAAAGCAACAGGCAGCGCATTAAAACGTATCACAAGCTCCTATTGTTTTTAAATGAAGATATTTACATTTATCACACAATCTTCCAAACCCTTAAATAAAACGTCCAGCGTTTTTACAACACAAACAACATTTTAAATTTTAATTAAAAAAATCACATTCACTTATTAAACTTGTCTAATTTCTCACTTACATTCTCAGTAAGTCTAATGTCAACCCCTCCACACACACACACACACACACACACACACACACACACACACACACACACTCATTCATAAAAAATACTTATTCCAAAAAACACGTTTGGCATTCAGTTTGACATTGAGATGCCTTGACATTTAAGTTCACTTTGTCTCCTGCTATCAACCCACACACACACAAACACAACACACACATACACACAGTTTATCTTAATTTCTCAATCTAAAAAGAGCAGAACAGAAAAGATGAAGAACATGCTGTACTTACTACAATCCTAGTCGTCTTGCAAGTGTCCTAAAGAACAGCCGAAGTTGAGTAAATCTCTCTGTCTTTCCCTCTGCAAATCTCTCTCTCTCTTTCTCTCCCTCCCTGTACTCTCAGTCACGCCTTCACAAGTTATGTAGAAACTGGTCAAACCGGTTCACCTGCACACTAACAGGTTCTAGACTGTGGAAATCACAACATTAGCCGAGGAAAAGAGATCAGTACCTGCTGGATGGGATTGTGTAATGCGAAACAGCTCGCTTGATGTCATCTCTAATGCGCTCGGCCTGAAATGAGCAAACAGAGTGATGTCACTGAGGAGGAGGGGGCGGGGCTTAAGCACAACAGTATCACCTGCATTCATAATCAACTGGGGTTTGTACTTTGATGGATTCACAGCTGAAGAAATACACGCTCGGTTTCTTCTGGGTGCAGCTCTGAGAAACCAGCAGAAGAAGAGCTGGAGTAGGAGTAGGATGAAGATGATGATGAGGATGATGATGGAGTGATGGGAAGTTTATGCATTCACAGCGGAGGAGGGACGTCACCAAAAACTCTTCCAGCTCCTGATCAACGGTCAGTGAGAGAAGAATGGGTTTACTTATATAAAGTTAATTATAATGGTCTAATGGCCCAGTGGTTAGCACTGTCACCTCACAGCAAGAAGGTCGCTGGTTCAAGTCCTAATTGGGTCAGTTGGCATTTCTGTGTGGAGTTTGCATGTTTTCACAATGTTGGTGTGGGTTTCCTCCAGGTGCTCTGGTTTCCTCCACAGTCTAAACACATGCGCTATAGGGGAATTGGAAGAACCAAATTGGCTATAGTGTATGCGTGTGTATGGGTGTTTCCCAGTACTGGGTTGCAGCTGGAAGGACATCCGCTACGTAAAAGTTGGTGGTTCGTTCCACTGTGGCGACCCCTAATGAATAAAAGGACTAAGATGATGGAAAATGAATTAATTAATTAGTTGCGCGAGGAAATTTTCACACTATTTCCTCTAATATTTTTCTTCTGGAGAAAGTCTTGTTTATTTTATTTCGGCTAGAATAAAATAAATGTTTTTTTTTTACTATTTTATGGTCAATATTATTAGCCCCCTTAAACAATATTTGTTTTCAATTGCCTTTTATTATAGGTTTTGCACCAACCCAGGCAATAAATCACTTCAAACTATTTAAAAAACGTCAATACAAGTGATTCCTTTACATTTTTCAACAATAAATGTTGTTGGAGAAAAGATCAAGGTCCCATAATGCAATTCAAATGGATTTGAAATATATATATAACAGTGAATTTACAGATACTTTTACAATGTAAATTATTTTAGGTTTGTGCATAATAGTTTACACAATAAAACTAAATTGCCCATTGTCTATGTGAGTGAATGCAAGAGTGTATGGGTGTTTCCCAGTACTGGGTTGCAGCTGGAAGGGCATCCGCTGTGTAAAACATATGCTGGATAAGTTAGTGGTTCATTCCGCTATGGCGACCCCTGATGAATAAAGAGACTAAGCTGAAGGAAAATGAATGAATAAATGAGTTTGCACAGTAGAAGCTTACATTGCGTTACATTGAAGATAAAATGTTCCTAGACTCAAAAAACAAAAGAATTTTCTTTACTGTACACTATCCGTCAATATCCAGAAAATACCGTTTTCCGTATTGTGTTTCATGTTTTTATTGTTCCCCTGATTTTATTCCTTGATTACTGCTTTTGAATTGCATTATAGGATCTTCTGATCTTTCTTCTATCAACCTTTAACCTAAAAAAGTGACTTTTCTTACCATTTGTAATAGTTTTCTGTGCTATATTGTATGAGTTGGTGTTGTATATTACGCTACAAAAACTTTTCTGTTATTTTACACACTTATTTCTCTCTAAATTATTTCTTAAACATTATATTATTTCAAACTACTAAAATGTCAATAAAAGTCACTTTATTAAACTGTAGAGTTGAATTTTTAACATCAAAAGTCCACACAGTAGAGATCAACATCCCATAATGATATCCACAACCTGTGAAAATGTTAATTAACAGCTCATTTTTACAGTAGATATTGTAAGAAAACTTATGTATGTTTTTTTTGAGTCTGAATAGATGTAAAGCATTCAAATTCATTCATTATTTTCCTTAGGTTTAGTTACTTGTTTATTAAGGGTTTGCCACAGTGGAATGAACCGCCAACTATCCCAGTATATGTTTTACACAGCGAATGCCCTTCCAACTGCAACCCAGTACTAGAAAACACCCATACACTCTCACATTTACAAACACACTCATACACTATGGCCAATTTAGTTTATTCAATTCCCCTATAGCTCATGTGTTTGGACTGTGGGGGAAACCAGAGCACCCGGAGGAAATCCACGCCAACACGGGGAGAACATGCCAACTCCACACAGAAATGCCAACTGGTCCAGCCGGGACTCAAACCAGTGACCTTCTTGCTGTGAGGCATTAGTGCTAACCACTGAGCTACCGTGCCAGCCCTGTATTCAAATTTAGATGTAGTAATTTATAATAATCTCAAGTATACAATAAATGCAGCTTTGTTTCTTTGTAACAGTATTGCATGCAAGTTGCTCAGTTTTTTTGTTGTATATGCTTACCTGGTAGTTTGCGTCTCTCAGGATGACTCTTTTGGTCCGGACCTCGAGAATGACCTCAGCCCTGGACACCCGATGAGAATCAACGAGAAGAGGAATCCATGAAAGAGCCTCTTCAACAGTATCCACACCATCATCTCCAAGAGACAAACTCACCAGCTTCTGCATTATAAACAGTGGAAGACAGTAACACTTTACAATCAGGTTCCATTATTTAAGTTAGCCATAAAGAAGTACATCCAGGAGGTTATCGCAGAATAAAGCTTGACAGTTTTATCGGCTTATCAATGTGAAGCTGAGGGCTATTGTGTATGACTGAAAGGCTTTATTCTGAGAAAACAACCCTTCTGGATGTACTTTATCCTGCTTATTACATGGCTACTTGCCACAAAACATTGTTCTGAGCTGTAATAGTTTATTAACTCTTTATTTACACGCAAAGCTGACAGAAATGAAAACAGCTGATGGAGTATACACTAACCTGCTCATTATTCAGACACAAGATGGCGCCAAACTGTCAAAAACACAAAGCTGACAGAAACAAATACAGCTGATGGAGTATACACTAACCTGCTCATTATTCAGACACAAGATGGCGCCAAACTGTCAAAAACACAAAGCTGACAGAAACAAAAACAGCTGATGGAGTATACACTAACCTGCTCATTATTCAGACACAAGATGGCGCCAAAGTGTCAAAAACACAAAGCTGACAGAAATGAAAACAGCTGATGGAGTATACACTAACCTGCGCATTATTCAGACACAAGATGGCGCCAAACTGTCAAAAACACAAAGCTGACAGAAACAAAAACAGCTGATGGAGTATACACTAACCTGCTCATTATTCAGACACAAGATGGCGCCAAAGTGTCAAAAACACAAAGCTGACAGAAATGAAAACAGCTGATGGAGTATACACTAACCTGCGCATTATTCAGACACAAGATGGCGCCAAACTGTCAAAAACACAAAGCTGACAGAAATGAAAACAGCTGATGGAGTATACACTAACCTGCCCATTATTCAGACACAAGATGGCGCCAAATTGTCAAAAACACAAAGCTGACAGAAATGAAAACAGCTGATGGAGTATACACTAACCTGCGCCTTTTTCAAACACAAGATTTCGGTTTGACAGTTTGTTAAAGTGAACATGACTAACATTAATTTCACTCTGTAATATGAGCTATTTTTCCAGCCCCAAAACTGGATTTACAGTATAATGAAGGAAAGTGTATGGGGCAGGACCTGATTTTAAGTGGTTGCGGTTGAATTATGCACAAAAATAGTCAATTCTAAATTCCTGCTGACTTATAATAGCAGCTACACACACCTCATCACACCCTGTATCTCCAACAAAAACATAAAGCACTTAGTGTCCTCACACCCATATGGAAGAGTCATCTTCGAATGCATGTATGAACAGCCTCTTAATCTACAGGTGTGGATTCCAGGCTCACCTTTATGGAGAACTAATGGGGAAAAACCTTGCGCTGACTTGTTTACTCCTCTGGGTTTGTTTTACAGATCTAGAAAAGTCTGGATAAGAGCTAAATGACAGTAATAAGGAGGCCCGTTCTAGTGGTTTTATAAGGGGTGTTTACACTCTTTTTTTCAACTCAAAATTGTCATCTTTTAATGTGTTTTGTTGTTTATATGCAATCTTTTAATAATGGGTGTTGAAATTGTTGAAAATTATTTATTACAGAATTATGAACCATTAAAAATGATTTAGTCTTTGCAAATAAAAATAATATTGATAATAATAATAATAATAATAATAATAATAATAATAATAATAATAATAATAACATTACAAAATGACATTGTCAATGCATAATACAGGGGTTGACTTTGACTATTTTGTTGTCTGTATGTGAAACATGTCTGGTACATTGTTGTGTAAACAGACTTTAAGTTTTGTAATAGCTACTACTGTTGCTTGTACTTTAAATAAGTGAATAGAACAAATGTTACTGTAAATATTAAGGGATGTTTAAATGACACCATTGTTGGTTTAAAACCAAAATAAAATACATTTATTTATAATTTACACTTTTGTGGCCTAAAAAAAACTAACTTGTTTCAAGTGACAGGTTTTTAAAACAATACACTCTAAAAATACTGTTTTTAATACAAATGTTGGGCCAAGTATTGACAAATCAAACATTGGATTGCTTTTTTCAATTAAATTTAAATTATATTTTTTAGGCCAATGATTGGGTTTGTTAAAACAACCCAGCATGTGTTTAGTACTGTTATTGTCTTCAAACTACAAAAATGCAGTTTTGTGAAAAATATTGATGTTTGATGCTAATCCAAAATATTGTTTAGAAAATATTTAGTTTCTGTGGAGTTGCAAAAGTTTTTTGGTCATTATGCTGCATTTATTTACACAAATATGAACTTTTTTAAATCTAGTTGTATTTACTTGAATCTAGTTGTTTGATGGTGCTTTCTTTTATTCCGCTGTGGCAACCCCTGATAAAAAGGTTGTTTCATCATTTTAAATGTAATTTTTTATTTGATTGAATCTAAATTTGGGGCGACGCAGTGGCGCAGTAGGTAGTGCTGTCGCCTCACAGCAAGAAGGTCGCTGGTTCGAGCCTCGGCTGGGTCAGTTAGCATTTCTGCGTGGAGTTTGCATGTCCTCCCTGCGTTCGCGTGGGTTACCTCCCGGTGCTCCGGTTTCCCCCACAGTCCAAAGACATGCGGTACAGGTGAATTGGGTAGGCTAAATTGTTCGTAGTGTGTGAGTGAGTGTGTATGGATGTTTCCCAGAGATGGGGTGCAGCTGGAAGGGCATCCGCTGCGTAAAACATGTGCTGGATAAGTTGGCGGTTCATTCCGCTGTGGCGACCCCAGATTAATAAAGGGACTAAGCTGAAAAGAAAATGAATGAATGAATCTAAATTTGGGTGGCACGGTGGCTCAGTGGTTAGTACTGTCACCTCACAGCAAGAAGGTTGCTGATTTGAGTCCCAGCTGGATCAGTTGGCATTTCTGTGTGGAGTTTGCATGTTCTCCCCATGTTGGTGTGGGTTCCCCTGGGTGCTCCGGTTTCCCCGACAGTCTATACACACATGCCACAGGTGAACTGGATGATCTAAATTAGCTGTAGTGTATGAGAGAGTGTGTGTGTGTGTGTGTGTGTGTGTGTGTGTGTGTGTGTGTGTGTGTGTACTGGGTTGCGGCTGGAAGAGCATCCGCTATGTAAAATATAGGCTGGAATAGTAGGCGGTTCATTTCGCTGTGGCGACCCCTGATAAATAAGAGACTAAGCCGAAGAAAAATGAATGAATGAATCTAGTTTTTATTTATTTGTTTTTTTTATTCTCCACTCTAAAAAATGCTGTTGATGTTGTAACCCAATGTTGGGTAAAATAAGGAAAACCCCAATCTTTGTGTTAAAAAGTGTCATTTAAATGTAATTAAATTGGTTCCATATTTAACCCACTTTTGGTTTAACACAACCCAGCCTTTTGTAGAGTGTAATGTCTGTATGTTTATTTATCTTGAAATATTTCATATTTATACTTCTTGTCTTGTTGTCATGAAATTGTGATTTTTGCATAAAGCACAATAAATCTTTTATCAATAAAATAAATCAATAAAGACTTTCATTAGAGAAGAAACTCAATCCACACTACAGAGAAACAATACTCCCTTAAAGGTCCCGTAAAGTGCAATTTTTATTCGACGTTTGACGTTATCTCAACTAAAACATGAAGACAGGGCGGAGCATATAGTAGCTCATCCCCCTTTTAAAAGCAGCCAATAGCGTTTTGTTTTTTTATCACAGCTCTGCCAGTGAGAGTGCTTGAGCTCAAGCGCATCAAATGAAACCAAATGAGTTGCTATGTCAAATACTAGAGAGGATTTGATTGGTCAGAAGATTTGATGAGAAATTGAAGCATGAGATGACATCAAAAAATAGCAAGTGGTGCTCACTGCAGAGCCACTTGGGCAGAGCTGAGCTCCAACAAGGGAGAGCTTGAGCTCCAGCTCCTCCTTCCTTGCACTTCTTCTATGAGTGATGTCACTGGGGGTTGGGGTTAGCGGTGGGTGTACGCATTAAAACAGCTATAGGAGGAGGAGCGAGAGCTCAAGCTCCCCCTCGCTGGAGCTCAAGTGGCTCTGCAGCGAGAAGTGTCTCAAAAATAGTGGATTTAGGTGGAAGTGACAAACTGCAAACTTTGGATGTTTATATCTTCTTAATGTGAATTAAGTCTCTGTTTTGGAGAATACTAGATATACTTATGACTAACATACTAATTAAATCATCCATAAAACTTTATTTTAAATTCATGGGTCCTTTAAAAAAGCACATGACAATCACTGTAGTATACACACAAACATTATGAATGATACTCACGGTTAGCAGGTACTGAGATATGATCCCCATTAAATCCAATGACTCTCACATACCTGTGGAAACATGAGTGTGACGTGGATGCTCATATGAATGTCATTGCTGCATAATGTGTCATTTTTACACCTTCTCCGTCTCTCTGCTCTTGTTAGACCTGTTTTAATGCCTGTAGGCCAGAATTCCAAGTTAAATTGTAGAGATATTATAAGTTCTTACTGTACATTCAGTTTTACAGAAAGCTAATCTCAGACACCGACTGTACGATGAGGCATTAGTAAAATATTAAATAATAAAGCAGCAAGTAATTAAACATCTCTCTGAGTAGTGACAAATACAAATAAAGATACTGAAATAACTATTCTTTCCTCATTAAAGGGATTGTTTACCTAAAAAAAAGAAAATGTATGCATCTTTTATTTATTCCAAACATTTGTTTCTGTTGAACACAAAAGAAGATATTTTGAAGAATGTTGTAAATGGGTAACCATTAACTTCTATTGTATGTTTTTGTCCTCTATGGATGTCAGTTGCTACCGGTTTCCAACATAAATGTTCATTTTTGCGTGAACTGTCCCTTTAACTCACTCCACGTGACTTCCATTGAACACAAAATATATTTCAGTGATGTTTTTATGTAATGAATAAACACACCTAAAGATAATATTTAATGTAAGTCTTGCCCTCATTAATACATGCGCATATTTAACTAAACTGCAACAATTAAATAGCATAATTAGTTCTTATATTGTCCACATTTATATATAGTTTTATTTATTCATTCATTTCATTTTCTTGTTGGCTTAGTCCCTTTATTAATCAGGGGTCGCCACAGTGGAATGAACCGCCAACTTATCCAGCATATGTTTTACTCAGCGGATGCCCTTCCAGCTGCAACCCATCTCTGGGAATATATAGTTTTATAAATCTACATTTTTAACAACATCTCCTTTTATATCATATGACAAGGCCAGTCATGTAGCTTTGTAAAGACATGTCTGAGTAATTAAACATATCTCTGACGTGAGACAGATACAAATAAACAGACTGAAACTGTTTAATTATTTAAAAAATTAAAATAAAAAAAATAAACAATTAAAGGGAAAGTTCACCAAAAAAAGAAAACTCACAATTTACTGACCTTTCACTTATTCCAACACTTTATTTTTTCAGTTGAACACAAAATAAGATAACTTGAAGAATGTTGGAAATGGGTAACCATTTACTTCCATAGTAATTTTTTTTCTCTATGGATGTCAATTACTACCAGTTTCCAACATAAATGCTCATTTTTGAGTGAACTATCTCTTTAACTCACTCCACGTCACTTCCATTGAACACAAAATAAAATGTTTCATGGCTTTATATGATAAAAAGATTCACCTGAAGATACATTTAATGTTAGGGTTCCCCTCCAGTCTCATTAATACATGTGCATTCTTTCATTTACTTTTCGACTTAATCAGGGGTTGCCACAGCGCAATGAACCGCCAACTTATCCAGCATATGTTTTAAACAGTAAATGCCCTTCTAGCTGCAACCCATCACTGGGAAACATGCATACACACTCATTCACACACATACACTACGGACAATTTAGCTTACCCAATTCACCTTTAGCACATGTGTTTGGACTTTGAGGGAAACCGGAGTACCCAGAGGATACCCATGCCAACCCGGTGAGAACATGCAAACTCCACACAGAAATGCCAACTGACCCAGCCCAGGCAGCGACCTTCTTGCTATGAGGCAACAGTGCTATCCACTGCACCACCACGCCGCTTAATACATGCGCATATTCAACCTAAATGCAACAATTCATTAAAATCAATAGTTTTTATATTGTCCACATTTCTATATATTTTTATATGTCCACATTTTAACATCTCCTTTATAATATATAAAAAGGTCAGTCATGTAGCTTTGTAAAGACATGTCTGAGTAATTAAACATCTCTCTGAGGTGAGACAGATCCAAAAAAAAGGACTGAAACTGTTTAATTATTAAAAAAAAAAAAAAATATATATATATATATATATATATATATATATATATATATATATATATATATATATATATATATATATATATATATATATATATATATATATATATATATTTAAATCATCATTAAAGGGATAGTTCACCTAAAAGAAAACTTACAATTTACTCACCTTTCACTTATTCCAAACCTTTCCTTTTTCAGTTGAACACAAAAGAAGATAATTTGAAGAATGTTGGAAATGGGTAACTATTAAGTTCCATTGTAAATAATTGTCCTCTATGGGTGTCAATTACTATCGATTTCCAACATAAATGTTCATTTTTGCATGAACTATCCCTTTAACTCACTCCACTTCACTTCCATTGAACACAAAATAAAATATATTTCAGTGATGGCTTTATGTAATAACTCACCTGAAGATAACATTTAATATACAGTAAGTGTTCCCCTCCAGTCTCATTAATACATGCGCATATTTAACCTAAATTAGGGCTGCATGATATCGGATAAATTTGACATTGTGTTATTTTGTTTTGCTGCGATACATCTTCCGATAGGGATCACAGTAGCGCAGTGGGTAGCACAATCGCCTCACAGCAAGAATGTCGCTGGTTCGAGCCTTGGCTGGGTCAGTTGGCATTACTGTGTGGAGTTTGCATGTTCTTACGTGATCGCATGGGTTGGCTCCGGTTTCCCTCACAAGTCCAAAGGCATGCGTTACTGGTGAATTGGGTTAGCTAATATGGGTTAGTCCGTATGCGTGTGAATGAGAGTGTATGGTGTATGGGTGTTTCCCAGTGATGGGTTGCTGCTGGAAGGGCATCCACTGCATAAAAAATATGCTGGAGAAGTTGGCGGTTCATTCCGCTGTGGTGACCCCAGATTAATAAATGGACTATGCCGAAAAGAAAATGAATGAATGAACATATTCCGATATGAATATAATTTCACCAAACGAATTGAATAGCTCTATTTGGAAACATTTCATTCATTTAGATCGACTATGATGATCAAGTCTTTTTCTATGCAGTGCATCTGCATAAATTATTATAAATTACAAGCAAAAATAAATAAATATACAGTGCTTTACGGTTTTCTGGGGAGTCTAACAGTAATCAAGAGCAGAAATTGAACAGTCAAATGTAAAATAACATGGTCATTATTGTATATATAATTAAAAAATAACAATATTTAATAATATCTTCATCTTTTACTCTTTATTAAATCATATAATCCTGTGATATGACTATTGCGTATACACACATTGCTCAAACTATATATTGTTTAGCCCTAACCTAAATGCAACAATTAAAAAACATCATTGGTTCTCATGTTATCCACATTTATACATAATTTAATACATATACATTTTTAACAACACCTCCTTTTATATTATATGAAAAAGGTCAGTCATGTCGCTTTGTAAAAACAATTCTGAGTAAATCCTGACAGAACTGTAAATGAACAATTTGGAAATAAAATCACTGACAAACAATAACCAATAAACAAAATAATGTCTGATGATCTGTCAAAGGACTATTCATCTGTCAAGTGCTTTAAACAAACATGTTACGGGAAAATACATCAAATTATACTCCTACAAGAGATTGTACTCACCTCAACCTTACTCTGCTGTTTCCTAGACGTTCGTCTTCGGTTGTCTAAAAGCAAGATGTATTTTGATAGTGTTTTAACCGCCTGACATTCCTCTCACAAGGAGATAACAGGAACAATGATGGTAATGTGAGATGGAAAAATTCTTAGATGAATGATCTGACTGGCCTACCTGTTTTTGACAACACAATCGGGTAATTCGTATGAATTCGTACGATCTAATTCGTACATTTAAGTACGATTTGCTCATCCCCCAATGATGGTTGGGTTTAGGGGTGGGGTTAGGTGCCACGCCTCCTTTTTAAAATCATACAATTTCGTACGACTGAACTCGTACGAATTTGTATGAATTAGCCTCTAAACAGACAAAACGTAAAATACTTACGTTTTCTCGTGAGATCAGGCTGGTTTTTGACATGCATGGCTATTTAAACTGACTAATTTTCTTCTTTACTACATGCTTTGAAAGTACTCTAGCACTTATATATTAATTTTATATAAAATATTTGTTGTAATAAAATTAGTGGGCAATACAGTGGCCCAGTGGTTATCACTGTCGCCTCACAGTTTGAAGGTCGCTGGTTCGAGTCCCGGGTGGGTCTGTTGGCATTTTTGTGTGGAGTTTGCATGTTCTTCCTGTGTTGGCGTGGGTTTCCTCTTGGTACCCACCGCTGTGTAAAACATATGCTGGATAAGTTGGCGATTCGTTCCGCTGTGGCGACCTCTGATAAATTAGGGACTAAGCCGAAGGAAATTAAATAATATTAGTATGAGTAAGTAATACGCGTATTTTATTAATATTAGAAGTATTAATTTTAATATTATACATATATGACAGCAATTTTATTTTTTTGTTTATTCGTGTGAAAGTATTGTAAAAATGAGAGTTACTAGCTTAATACTTTAATTATTGACAGTTGATGCTACTGAATATGAATAAATACAGTCAGTATTATTACCCCCCTGATTTATTAGCCTGTTTATTTTTCCCCCAATTTCTGTTTAACAAAGAGTAGATTTTTTCAACACATTTCTAAACATAATAATTTTAATAACTCATTTCTTATAACTGATTTATTTTATCTTTGACATGATGACAGTAAATAATATTAGACTAGATATTCTTCTATACAGCTTAAAGTGACATTTAAAGGCTTAACTAGGTTAATTAGGTTAACTAGGCAAGTTGAGTTAAAAAGTGTATAATTGAGTTCTATAAGTTCGTTAATGTGTGATGAGTTTGGTCTTGAAATATTATTATTATTATTTTAGTTTGTGGGTAAATTTGATTTAATATTGATTTTTGTATATTTAGAAATGGTTTATTTTTATATCTTTATGGTTTGTTGATTTATCACCCGTTGATTGTTTTTGTAAAAAGGTAGTTAATAGGTATTGTGCCTGGGCCTGGAAATTTAAGTTGTTTGGTCTATGATGAGTTTAACTAAAATGTGTTGAAGTTAAAGCTTGTTTTGTTTTCTTCATTAATATATTGTTTTGCTTGTTTGATTGAATATTTGATTTGGTTTATCTGATTAAACCATGCATTTGTTGAAGCTCAATTTTTTATTCAAGTGAATTATTTGAGAAACTGTAGTGGGGTTTTTTCAACCCCTGGCGCCCAACCCACTTTATTAGCCAAATACCGCTACAGGGTAATTAGGTAAGTTATTGTATATCGATGGTTTGTTCTGTAGACTATCGAAAAAATATATAGCTTAAAGGGTCTAATAATATTGACCTTAAAAATTTTTAAACTGCTTTTATTCTAGCCGAAATAAAACAAATAAGACTTTCTCCAGAAGAAAAAAATATTATCAAACATACTGTGAAAATTTCCTTGCTCTGTTAAACATCATTTGGGAGATATATAAAAAAAGAAATAAAAATCAATGGGGGGCTAATAATTCTGACTTCAACTGTACATGTAGTAGTGAAAAAAGAAATGTACAGAAAATAGATCTAGTGAAATGTCTTTACAAACCTTTATTTATGTACATTTTTGACTGTATTTTGAGTGGTATTTTCCCTCTAACGGTCGAAAGCATACAAGTCTTAAGTTACTGTCTGTCTTTTTTCATTTGTTTAGGTAAAAACAAGTAGCTATGTTTATGAAGGTCAAAAATAACAAATGGCTATGGCTATGTGATACGTATTTTGTTTTAAAAAGAAAACGTATTTCATGAGATATATTTAACATTTTTGTGACTTTTTATGCGTAAGTAAATGTGAGAAGCATCACCTGAGCATTGCAAGAATTCAATTTACAATCTAAAGAGAAAAGCCAGAATGGCAGTTATTGCTAGATCAGATACTGTTGCGGCAGGAAGTTTATGAAAATTATTTATATTATTTATTAAATTTCACAATAATTGTATTGCATTAACGTCTACCACCACACCAACCCTAAACCCAACCATCAGAGTAACAGAAAAAACAATCAAGTACTATTATTATTTATGTTATTTATTAAATTACCCAATAAATTACATTTTTTAATGTCTACCCCTGTCCTAACCCTAAACCTAACCGTCACAGTACTGTAAAATATTAATTATTGTTATAGTGTCATAAAAAATTATGCTATATTGATGTGCATATGTGGCACGGTGGTGCAGTGGGTAGCACTGTCACCTTACAGCAAGAGGGTCGCTGGTTCGAGCCTCAGCTGGGTCAGTTGGCATTTCTGTGTGAAGACTCAGGGTGCTCCGGTTTCCCCCACAAGACCAAACACATGTGTGAATTGAATAAACTTCACTGTCCGTAGTGTAGGAGTGTGTGTTTGTGAATGAGAGTGCATGGGTGTTTCCCAGTGATGGGTTGCTGCTGGAAGGGCTTCCGCTGTGTAAAACATATGCTGGATAAGTTGGCGGTTCATTCCGCTGTGGTGACCCCTGATTAATAAAGGGACTAATCCGAAAAGAAAATAAATTAAAATATGTTGTATCCTATCTAGACTTTACCCAGAATTGCAAAGTATAAACTCATTAAAATTACTTAGAATAATTCGATTTAAATATCTTTTTTTCTCGCTCAATTAGCTGATTTTTGTGTTTTGTATTGGACAATAATAAATAGTATTGGACAATAATTAAATTATGTAAACATGAACCAACTAAACCAACGTATTTCGTTGACCGTTACTTTCCCGCCTTTGCATATCGTTCAAGTCGTTGATAATACGCTGTTTAAGAGAATACATTTTTAAAAATCGCATTATAATCAATTAACATTTCACATATCATCACAGTTTTAGTGGCAGGAACTTGACATTTCTCGAGTCAGTGGTGCGGTTCTTCTTCTCACCTCAATGGGTCTCTTGTCTCCATGTTTTTTTTTTTTTCCAGTTTAAAGTAAACTGATGCCGAATGTGGGCGGGGATTAGGTGTGCCAAGTGGGCGGTTCTTATGTGGATTGACAGCTTGAATGTTAAAGGGAAAATCAACGTGGCAAAACAAACTCCAGACAGAAGAATGAATCCTCTCTTCGGAACCTAAAACAGCTCCCGTGGTTTAAAATGAAGATAAATGTTTAAATCCCGTCGCATATTTATTACTTTAATGTATTTTATGTCATGGCATTTCAGTAAGACGTGTTAAATGCGTCAATTTCTTTGATTAGTGTCTGATATCTTCTAAGGACAGTGACGTTGGAGGAAGTCTGATTCATTATAAATCATAAAAAGGTAGGTTATTATAACTAAATATCGTTTATTATTGTTCTCTTATGTCATTTCCATAGCAACACAATGCTTTTTATTTATAATAGTTACATTGGATTGTTAAATTATTTTGCATTAGGGAATCCATGTAGTTTCAATGTTGCTTTTAGGAGATAGTTTTAAAAACAATGTTCGTAATTATTAACGCTGCCAATGTTTGTTGTGCTACGTGAGAATAAGTTTTGTGTCCCGGTCAGTTGGGTCACTTTGATAGTGAAATAAGATGCAAAGTTTTGTATGAGCGATCAGCGCCCCCTGCTGGTGACTTGTACAATCTAAAAATACAGTGTAACCTTATTAAGCAGTTGCATCATCCAGTCAAGTTTACTGAAGGAGATAGAGCACAGCATACTTCTACTTCCACTATTACTAATAATTCGATGCGCATTAAAATACTAACAATAATTCGTTGCGTAATAAAATATAAAATGTAAACTATATTGTGTTTGTTAAAAGATCTAACAGTAAACGTATATTAATAACCGACAGTGTAGCGCGTTTACAGTAGCAGTAATAAGTGTTTCTTATAACCTAATGATTTAAAGATTGCACATTAACATTAGTGTATTTTTATTTACTACATTTAGAAACGAATAATGTAATGTAAAGCACGAAAACGTTGATAAAACGCACCCACAACGTCACATACGTCACAACACGTAGTGTAATGAGAGGGCGTGGCTGTATAAAACAGTACTGGAAGCGCGGCGTGCTTTAGTTCCGTGTCATTACAACCGCAAGAAAAACGTAAAAGGCGCGAAATGTCTTGCTTTGCTCCTTCGTATCTTCATCATTTATTTCTCTAATGTTGATTAGTGTTTGTATGTTTACGCTGGGGAATGTGTGAAGTGGTGTTTTAAGAGGATTTGAGTCACACACACACTTGTGAGCCGGTGACAATAGCCCACGCCGTAAGTCATAACACGTGCCCGTGCTTTTGAGAGACAGACACAACCGACGAGGTGAGAGTTTATTAAAGTTAGATTTATTATGTGTTCTTGGACAGTAATAGTAAGCTGTGCTGATTTACAAGCTAATTTTGACGCGTGTTGATATAATTCCATTCACATTGTATGTTGCTGCTGTTGTCTATAGCTGGTTAGACTGCTTTACAGTGTTGCTAAGTTAATGTTAGCTTTTGTTGTTTATTTTTTATTTTGAACGTAAGAACTTGTTTATCAATATGTTTAAATAACTAATTCATTTAAAAATATATTGTTATTAGCTTAAGAGAGTTACTGCTGACAGGATTTGTATTACACCTGTTGGGTTTCCTGTCTTAATATAATGTCTTAATATAAAGATTGTTTTGGTGTAATAATAATAATACATTTTATTTATATAGCACTTTCCCACATGCATGCAACTCAAAGTGCTTCACAAACAACAAACAAGCATTAAAATAAACCACATAAAATTGTATAGACAAACAAAGCATAATAAACAGCAAATATATACTCAGATAAAAGCATATATGTACACGCATAAATACATATATCCACACAATAACACACACAATAGTCCTCACATATGCATGCACGCACCATACATGCATACATACATACACCTACGCAATATACATAAAATGTATACACTTCACAAATTGTTGTATTCATACGCAATTTTAAAAAGATGCGTCTTAACACGCTTTTTAAAAACATGAATGCTGGAGGATTCTTACACTTCATTTAGGGAGACAATTGCAAAATTTGAGCATAGTGACTAAAAGAAGTGCCGCCAGATCTCATCAGGTTTACAGAGTGAAATTCTAAAAGTCCAGCACTAGAAGAGCATAGCAAATGGTTTGGATTATATTTTGATAAACAGTCGGAAAGGTAAGAAGGTGTCATGTTGTGTAGTGCCTTATAAACTAATAAAAGAATCTTAAAATCTATCCTTTGGTGCACTGGTAACCAGTGTAATTCTGTTAATGCTGGTGTGATATGTTCTCGTTTCTTCAATTTCATTAAAACTCTGGCTGCTGCATTTTGTATGTTGCAACATCCTTATAGAACTCTTAGGTAAACCAGTGTAAATATCATTGCAATAATCAAGCCGAGAGTAAATAAAAGCAGGAATTAATTTCTCAGCATCATCAAAAGATAGGAAAGAACGGATTCTGGCAATACTTCTCAAATAATAAAAAAAGTAGCTGTTTTACATTCACGCTGCCTTTAACTTTGAGACTGGAGATTGAGATGGAGTTGGTTTTATATTTGCACATTTATTCATTTTAGAACTTGTGATGGATTACTTTGAACGTTTGGTCTGAAATTGCATGCAAGTATGACTTCAAAACAACATTGGCATTATTAGATTGTGAGCAATGTTGTATTTTCATAGTCATTGGCTGCAAATATGATTTCACTATTTAGAATTTCTTAATAATACTTTTCTGAAATTATATTAAGACGGTGAAAGTCCAAATGTGCAAATATAAAACTAACTTTACCTCAATATATTGGAGCTACAGTTCAGTTTTGTAATCCACATCACTTGGACATTTTATTATTATAGTAATTGTTTAAGTAATAGTAAAATCACTTTAAAGAATAAGTACTATTTATTTGATTGTGAACAATGCTGTCCTTTGATAGTCGGTGACTGATAACATGATTTTACTTTTTAGAATTTGCAAAGAGTACTTATCTGAAATTATATTATTAAGCAGAAACCCCAAATGTCTGAGGTAAAGTCAACTGTACCTCAGTGTGCTTGGACATTAATAGTAAGCTGCGCTCATTTACCTTCTGATTTTGACGCATGTTTATATAATTCCATTCACATTGTATGTTGTCTGTGGCTGGTTAGACTACGTTACAGTGTTGCTAAGTTCATGTTTGCTTTTGTTGTTTGTTTTTTATTTTGAACGTAAGAACTTATCAATATATACAGTTAGGTAATTGAATTGAAAATATAGTTATTTAAACAGTTACTGCAGTGCTGACAGGACTTTCTTTACACCTGTTAAAATCAGGTAATGTTGAAATAATCAGGTAATGTTGAATAATGAAGGTAATGAAAAATAATGGGTTTCCTATCTTAAAGAGTGTTTTGGTTTAGTTGTTTTTACATTCACACCGTCTTTAACCTTGAAATTGGAGATGGAGGTAAAGTTGGTTTTATATTCCCACATTCATTCAGTGACAACTTGTGACATACTTCCAATATTGTTCAGTGTTTGGACTCTCAGTAGTGATTATTAACACTTAACTGAGCTAAACTGAACTTAAACACTGAAAACTGAACTACACTGTTTCAGTTTACTATAATCTTTATGTGAAGCTGCTTTGACACAATCTAAATTGTAAAAGCGCTATACAAATAAAGGTGAATTGAATAGAACGTTGTTTACTTCTCATATTCAGCCTGAAATCACATTTAAGTATGACTTCACAACAACATTAGCACTATTTACTTGACTGTGAACAATGCTGTACTTTGATAATCATTGGCTGATAATATGATTTCATTATTTGGAATTTGCAAAGAATACTTATCTGAATTACATTATTAAGGAGAAAATCAGAATGTGTGAATAGAAAAGCAACTTTACCTCAGTGTGCTTGGACATTAATAGTAAGCTGTGTTGATTTACAAGCTGATTTTGATGCATGCTGATATAATTCCATTCACATTGTATGTTGCTGCTGTTGTCTAAGGCTGGTTAAACTGCTTTACAGTCTTCGCTAATTTAATTTAAGCATTTGTTGTTATCTTTTAATTTGAATATAAGAACTTATTTATGAATATGTTTAGACGGTATATTTAGACAGTTACTGCTGACAGGATTTTTTTTACACCTGTTAAAATCAGGTAATGTTGAAGAAAAACAATAGGTTTCCTGTCTTAAAGAGTGTTTTGGTTTAGTTGTTTTTATATTCACACTGTCTTTAACCTTGAAATTGGAGATGGAGGTAAAGTTGGTTTTATATTCCCACATTCATTCAGTGACAACTTGTGACAGGCTTCCTATATTGTTTACCATAGTACTTCACATATTTGGACTTCACAACAACATTAGCACTATTTATTTGACTGTGAACAATGTTGTACTTTGATAGTCATTGGCTGATAATATGATTTCATTATTTGGAATTTGCAAAAAAAAAAAATGCTTATCTGAAGTTTTATTATTAGGCAGAAACCCCAAATGTGTGAATATAAAAGCAACTTTACCTCTATGTGCTTGGACATTAATAGTAAGCTGTGTTGATTTAAAGGCTTCCACATGCTGCTATAATTCCATTGTATGTTGCTGCTGTTGTCTATTGCTGGTTAGATTGCTTTACAGTGTTGCTAAGTTAATGTTAGCTTTTGTTGTTTATTTTTTATTTTGAACGTAAGAACTTATTCATGAATATGTTTAAATAACTAATTTAAAAAATAAATTGTTAGCTTAAGAGTTACTGGTGGCAGGATTTGTATGACACCTGTTAAAATGAGGTAATGTTGAAAAAAACAATGGGTTTCCTGTCTTAAAGAGTGTTTTGGTTTAGTTGTTTTCACATCGTCTTTATCTTTAAGATTGGAGATTGAGGTCAAGTTGGTTTTATATTCCCACATTCATTCATTTTAGAACAGTAAGAACTTGTGATGGGATACATTGGATGTTTTGTCTGACATTGTTTGCTCTGAAAGTACGACTTTAAAACAACATTAGCATCATTAAATTGACTGTGCGCAATATTGTACTTTGATAGTCATTGGCTGCTAATATGATTTCACTATTTAGAATTTCCAAATAATATTTTCTGAAATTATATTAAGAGTGTGAAAGTCCTAATGTGCAAGTATATAACCTCAGTAGATTGGAGCTACACTTCAGGTTTGCACTCCGAATCACTTGGGACATTGTATTAATTATTATAGTATTTTTTAAGTAATAGTAAAATCACATTTAAGTATGACTTCAAAACAACATTAGCACTGTTTATTTGACTGTGAACAATGCTGTACTTTGGTAGTCATTGGCTGATAATATGATTTCATTATTTGGAATTTGTAAAGAATACTTATGTGAAGTTTATTATTAGGGAGAAACCCCAAATGTGTGAATATAAAAGCAACTTTACCTCTGTGTGCTTGGACTTTAATAGTAAGCTGTGCTGATTTACAAGCTGATTTTGAGGCATGCTGATATAATTCTATTCACATTGTATGTTGCTGCTGTCTATGGCTACACTGAAAAAAATTATTCAAAGATGATTCCTTGGATTTACTCAATTTTTTATGTTAAGTGGTTGTAAACAATTTATTTGGGCTGAATTTAAACAACCAAATTAAGTTGAACATTGCTCAGTTTAATTTGTTTGTTTAAATTCAACACAAATAAATTGGTTGCAACAGTTTTGCATGCAACACTTTTTTCAGTGTAGTTACACTGCTTTACAGTGTTTCTAAGGTAATGTTAGCTTTTTTGTTGTTTATTTTTTGTTTTGAATGGAAGAACTTATTCATGAATATGTTAAATTAAGTAACATTAAGTATTTGAAAATGCATTGTTAATGTTTTGGTTTAGTACGCTGAAAAAAGTGTTGCATGCAAAACTGTTGCAAACAATTTATTTGTGTTGAATTTAAACAAACAAATTAAATTTAATAATGTTCAACTTAATTTGTTTGTTTAAATTCAGCCCAAATAAATTGTTTACAACCACTTGAGCAAATCGAGTAATCCAAGGAAAATTGAGTAAATCCAAGGAATCATCTTTGAATAATTTTTTTTCAGTGTAGTTTTTACATTCACACTGTTTTTAACTTTGAGATTGGAGATTGTGGTAAAGTTGGTTTTATATCCCCTCATTCATTCATTTTAGAACAGTAAGAACTTGTGATTGGCTACTTTGAATGTTTAGTCTGAAATTGCCTGTAGATATGACTTCAAAACAACATTAACACTATTTGTTTTACTGGGAACTATGTTGTACTTTGTTGGCATGGGCCGATATAAAATTCTGCTTGTGTAAAAACCTTGGATAAAAATATCATGGTTTCACGGTATGACGGTATTGGGATACAGGTATTTTTAAATGTCTGGGTAAAAAGCAAAAACCTTTTCCCACTTTGAGCTCTATATATTTTATTTTGTGATATTTTGGAGCAGTAAACATGTCAGCCTAAATAATTAAAATAAATTACTGATTTCAGCTATCTTCATTAGTTGAAACAGATTTCTTTACATTTTAAAACGGCATCTTTGGATATCTTTTCTGCTGGAGATACTGTTGTCCTAAAAAAAATAATAATTCTACACATAGGAATGGTATTACAGAAAATGTTGGCGGTTTTAAAACCTAGACTTTTCCAAACCACGGTGTACCTTAAAAATTGTTATCGTCCCATGCCTAGTACTTTGATAGTCATTGGCTGCTGGTTTCACTATTTTCCAAATAATATTTTCTGAAATTACATTTAAGAAGGTGAAAGTCTAAATGTGCAAATATAAAACCTCAATAGATTGGAGCTAAAATTCAGTTTTGTAGCCCACTTGGACATTGGATAAATTATTATAGTAATTGTTTTTGTAGTCATTTCTGATTGTAATAAAAACACTACATCAGTTATGTAATGTTCTGATGTATAATTCACAGTACTGTAGTAATATTTGTGTTATAGAGTTATAAAGGCACTAATGAGCTAAATGTGGTTTTATATTTGCACATTCATACAGTGACAACTTCTGACGCTCCCTTTATTGTTAACCATATTTACATAATACAGAATATTTTGTCTGAAATCACATGAAAGTAGGGCCACACAATATATGGTTTCAGCATCGATATCGCAATGTGTGCATTCGCAATAGTCACATCACAGGATGTGCAATGTAGAGTCTGAATAATATTTGAACAGGAGCCACAGAGCACATGAGATCTGTAGAGTCACTGCAAAGTTTAACCATAATAGAGTAAAAATAATGTTTTCAGGCCTGTTACTGAGTATTTTGTGAGTTTAAAACATTTAGGCACAAGAAATGATAAGGTTTAGAGGTGTAACAAAGATTATTATTATTTTAAGATGCAAACTATACAGTGTTATTTTACATTTGTACTGCAATAAACGCTTTTCTTAGAATTTGTCTCATTTCTGAATATCTGAAATTCAAACTGAAAACAATATTATTTTACTTGCCACATTAGCATATTATTTAGCTTGTTTTAAGGAAAAAAAATGTATAAATTTTAATGTATTTTTTGAAAACATAACGGTATTTTTAATTGTCTGGAAAAGGTTTTCAGATTTAAGAATTTTGATATTTGGAAAAGCATTTTTGCATTGTTTATTAAATTTCTGACTCCCAGAAAAACATTAAATAGAGACCAATCTCATAAAATTGTGTTCTTATCGCTATATATATATATATATATATATATATATATATATATATATATATATATATATATATATATATATATATATATATATATATATATATATATATATATATATATATATATATATATATATCTTGCAGAAAAATAAAATAACCCAATATCAGGTTTTTCCACTATCATGCAGCCCTACATGAAAGTATGACCAAAACAACATTATTTATTTGATGGATGTTGTACTTTAAAAGTCATTGGCTGCTAATTAGGGCTGCACAATTATTCGAAACAAGATCATATTGAATATAAAGAATTGTGCATGAAAATAAATGTTTAATAGTGTCTGTATAACTACTCTAGCCTAGATAATGTTGAATATAATGCAGGAGGGAATCTGATAATGACCAATGTCTCATTTCACCAGTGAAAAATGGTCTAATAATGTTGACAATGACAAGCATATGTCTTAAATATTATAAGTCAACTTCAGAATTATAGTCTTATTCTGATGCCATCACTTTACTGTCAGTTAGCAACCAGGACTGAAAGTCTGTTCAAGTCCACCGTTTTGTCTGTACAACATTGAGCATTGTAACCAACAGTAGAGCTACACATAGACCTAGTATTATCATTGTTGTTTTACCATATATTTGAGAAATAACAATAATAATAGGCTACTCGCTCCTGTTAACCTTTATTTTACATCTACAGAATCCTGAGAAAATCCTGATCTTGATTTCAAGCAAAAATAAAAGTTGTGATTTTCATTTTAGCCAGAATCATGCAGCTCTACTGCTAATATAATTTCACTATTTAGAATTTGCAAATAATACTTTTACTTAAATTATATTATTAATAAGAAAGTCTTAATGTGTGAGTATAAAATTAACTTTACCTCAATAGGCACTGATCTTCCTTTATACAGTAGTAAAATGTTTGCAAGTTATAAGCTAAAAAATTAACCATTGATACACAAGATGGCTGATTGATACAAATATTGTCTAAAAAAACATAGTGAATTCAGAATTCACAAAGAACTGTAAAGATCATGGAAAACTACTGATCAAACTGTGTCCTCTGCTTTGCCTTTCTCATTTAGATCATGTTGTTTTTACTCTTCATTTAGTTTGAACTGAGCGCTCAGACAGAAATGAACTTGAATAGCAGTCAGACATGAAGCAGCACACATGACTGAGCAGTTTTCTGACTGAATGAACTGTCAACATAACATGACTTTTTATTGCTGCATATTTTATAGCTTATTTTATACTTTTACATAGTACATAAACTCTTGGATGAGTGCTGTAGCAATTAAGGTAAAGTTCAGTGATGTACATTCATTGTGACACCTTGTGACACTGTTCCCATATTGTTTACCATGCTACTTTGAATATTGGGTCTGAAATCGTGTGCAAGTATGATTTCAAAGCAACATTAGCACTAGGGCTGCACAATATATTGTTTCAGCATTGATATCGCAATGTGCGAGTCTGCAACAGTGACACGGAGGAGTCTGCAATGTAGTTGGGATTATAGTTGACCAGACATTATAGTTAACAACATAGAGTAATTTCAATTTCTAACCCTAGAGTGAAGGTTTATTATGTGCATGTGCTTTTAAGTCTTGTGACTGTAAGAATTAAGCAAATTTAAGCCGTTTGGGCACAATAAATTAAATTAATTGTACATTATAAGGTTGGGTCGACAGACGATGCAATCAGCCATCGATGATGGCCGATAGACATCACGATGCTAAGCCGGCATCGCAATCCTCCACGCCGTCCCCGCCGCAGCAGCAACCCGCTCGTGAAAGATAGACACTTAGGCCCCGTTTACACTGTCTCAGTTTTAAAACTGGCATTTAAGAACGAAAACTATCCATGTCCACACTATACCACTAAAAACCCACATCACGTGACCACACACACACAGGCATGCACTGCAGCATACGCACACATCTGAGCTCCAGGCAGTCAGCGGGAGCTTTGAGCACAAAACCCCAGAGAGCATTGCTTGTCGGACAGTTTATCAAGAATGTATCGTTGGATATTGCACAATCTATCAGGTAACATGTCACAGCGTCAGTACACTGCTTCACTCTTTTGCTTTCACACTTGTACTTAGTAATTTTTGTGAAAACCTCTGCTGTTGGTTAGTTGCTGTTGGTTGTACACCTTTTTTACCAACAAGTTTGTCGACGCCATTAAAACGACACAGATCACTCTGCCTATTCACACCAGAGTCCTGTGGAAAAAGTGGTAATTTGTGTGTAACTTATCTTTATTTATTTATGATTTGATTATGGGTAAAACAAAGACCATGTGGGTCAGGTAGTTGAAACTGTAGGCTACAAATAATTTGTTATAAATGAATTCATTATTCATAAATAATTAATTCGCCGCCGCCTGTGACGATGATGCCATCATCCATCGTGATGTTTCACATTAGACATAAGATGCTAAGTTAGTCAACATCGCCCAACACTAGAACATTATATAATAATTATTTACCTAAAAAGATAGTGTTATTATCGTTGTTATTATACAGTGATTACTTCTTTTCTGCTTCTGAATACTATGGTAAAATTGCATTTATATCACACTATATATCACAGTGTATGAATTTTTGTCAGTTCTTTCCAATATCGTGCAGCCCTGATTACCATCATTTAACTGAATGTGAACAACGTTCTACTTTGGTCTTTGGCTGATAATATGGTTTCCCTATTATGAATTTGCAAGTAGTACTTCTCTGAGATTATATTATCAATGATAAAGCCTAAATGTGCAAGTAGAACCAACTTTAATCCAATGCTTATATAAAAAGTGATTTTAAGGCCTTTGTTAACATTTCAAGCTAGTTTAAAGCATTTTTTAAAACAAATGAACTATTAGCTTTTAATAAAAAATTATTGTACTTAATTCAGGGTGTCCACGGGGTCTTAAAGTATTAAAAGTTGATAAATCAATTATGAGAAAATTAAGGCATTAAGAATAGCATTTTGTTCAAGTGTTGTCCAAAGTGTTTGACTCCAAAAAAGCATGAAAATGTTTATATTTTCGTCCTAATATTAACAACGACGTGCTCGATCCACGCCATTGGTTCAGGCCAGGGCACGTCCGGCCAAGCTCCTCCATCCGGGCGATGTCAGGTCATTTGTGACAAACGCGGGAAGGTGATGTGACACTCACCACATGTAGCAAAACAGACAGCAAATTGGGAAAATGTAAGTTTGCACACTCCTGGTTGGAGAAAGACTAGTTTAAACAGTGGCCGAAGCCTGTCGCTGAAAACAACCGCGTAATTTATTCTTTAAAGCATTGTTTCTTCTGAGCTTTTCTGAGTTCTGGTGTACGGTTGTGCTCGATTAACTTAATAAACAGAAGTTAAATAAAAGGTTTGATACTGATTAGAACTTGAGTGGCGATGAGGTCTTAAATATTCTGAGAAGGTCTTAAAAAGGTATTGAAATGACCTTTTTAGGATTTACCTACCTATTTTAGGATTCCTGCATATAGCCTGTAATTATGTACACAATGAAGAATATACAGCTTAATTGCACATTAGACTCTTTTATTTCTGTACCTCTATAGTGTTCGACTCCTTCATTTGTATATTTGCTTACTTTATCTCTGCTTGTAGTTTATAATATTTTATGCACTCCCCTGCAAAATCATCCCAATCAGTCTAAAATTAAGTTGATTAATTATCTTGTGAAATATCACAATGTAAATCACAGAAAGTGAAAATATTGCAATGCAAGTTTTTTCCAGTGTTGTGCAACCCTATTATTAAGGATAAAGTCTGAATTTGCATATAAAACCAGCTTTATCCCAATGCTTATATTAAACCATTTTACCATGCTACTTTGAATATTGGGTCTAACATCGCATGTAAGAATTACTTCAAAACAATATTAACACTTTTTATGACTGTGAATAATGTTGTACTTTGATCGTCATTGGTTGATTATCCCTTTAAGAACTTGCGAACAATACTTTTCTGAAATTGAATTATTAAGGGGAAAGTCTGAATGTGCGAGTATAAAACCAACTTCACCCCAATGCTTATGTTTTAATGGTAAAACCAATTCTCTCTGTCTCTCAGATGATTTCAGAAAAGCCCCCGCTACCTGCAGACGGCCAGCAGGATGAGGTTGAACTGCGATTAGGGCTCGAGCCAGAGGTCCCGTTGGAAACAGTCCGGGACGGTTGGGACAGTAAAGTAGAGTATTTCCTCGCTCAAGTCGGATTCAGTGTGGGATTGGGAAACGTTTGGAGGTTTCCGTATCTCTGCCACCAAAACGGAGGAGGTGAGTCTGGAGGATTCACATGATATCTAAGCTTGTCGTTAGGCCTGTCACAATAATCAATATATCAACGTATTTCCCAACACATGGACATGACCTCTATCATTTTTGGTGACGCAATATATCGCCCATATATAAACTAATTCTAGCAACACTATAGCTGATTGAGCAACATCTCTATCTCCATTGAAGGTGTCAGTGTCGGTATGGTTAAAATACGCTATAGTATTTACTATAAATTGCCAAAGTATATTTTCATTTGGGATCTGTTACTTGTTCTGTTTACCTTGTACTTATCATTTATGATGATGAAGATGATGATGATTATTATTATTATTACTATTATTTATTTAGGATCTTCGTTTTCACATTCTGACTCCAATGCCTTAAGTTGTTAAATGACTGTAATTAAATGAAAAATTCTTAAGAGTAAAATATGATGTGTTGTTTGGAAGTGTATTTGCATTGTGATGATATTATATTGTCATTCTGGCATTGTATAATGAGTGGCATGAAATGGTCTTAAAATGACAGTAATATTGTTTATCACAACATGTCGTACCACAAAAAATAGATATTGCGACATGCCTTGTCGTTTTCATTTCTGACATTACTCATGCTTTCACTCATTGTCATTCAGGTGCGTTTATTTTGCTGTACGTGTTGTTGATGGTGCTGGTCGGTGTGCCGCTGTTTTTTCTGGAGCTTGCGGCTGGGCAGAGCATCAGACAGGGCAGCATTGGTGTCTGGAGGCACATTTCTCCAAAACTTGTTGGCATTGGCTACTCCAGCTGTGTGGTGAGTGCATGTTATTTGAACTTCATCTATGACTGAATCGTTTCAGACACTGTTTGAGAAGAGTTGATACTGCAGTGTCAACCAAAGAAAAATTAGGTCCCTGTAACTTGTGTGGCCATTGTAACCTAAAGGCATAGTTCACGCTAAAATGAAAGCTGTCATCATTCACACGTAATTCACTTGTCACAAATGAAGTGCACATGAAATCAAAACTAGCCGTATTTATTTTGTTAGCTCACATTGCTAGTTTTGTAGTGAACAATTCATCTGTGGATGTCATTAAGAAAAAAAATAGTTTGCCCTTGTAATCTAAAATTAAAATCAGAAAATCCACTTCCTGTTTTTTTTTTCAGTTAAATTCTCAGATAATTCAATTCATGTTTATTTATATAGCGCTTTTTACAATATAGATTGTGTCAGAGCAGCTTAACAAAGTCCTAGTAAAGTCCAGTTTTCAGAGTTGAAGTTCAGTTTAGTTCATGACCACCACAGCATCAGCTCAGGATACGGCCTGGTCTAAGATTATGGATACCTTGGGATCATCTCTTCATTGGTCACATCAGTGGTGCTGCATAATCTCTAGGGACCTCGGAATGAGTATCCCCATGTGGAAATAGAGAATAAAGAAAATAATTAACGAAGCTGCCGTTCATAGTGTATATAAACGAGATGCGAAAATGAAGTGTTATAAATGAAAATGGCAGTTATATAAACAAACTCAAACAATCATGTAAAGCATATGAGAGTTTCTAACAGTGTCTAGTGCATTAAAACAGGATGAATGTGTTCTACAGGTCGTTGTCAAGCCAGCTCACCTGCGTGGATCACATTTATTGTGTATGCTTTACTGAAAAGATAGGTCTTTAATCTAGATTATGTAATTTTGAGGTATTGGGCGTGGCTTACATACTTAACCACGCCCCTCTGGCTGTAGGTTTTGACAACAAGCAAAAATGGTCAAAAAAGAGTCTGTTAGGCTGTAACAAAGATTCTAGAATACACAAAACATTTCACTCATGTAGTTTTGAATGGGGAAAAGTGTAACGGTCAATATGGCTAATGAAGCCCCGCCTACTAGTACAGGAGCTAATTATCGATGGCTATAGACTGGCGTTTTTCCGGGGGAGAAGCTTGGACCAGACATGTGCTTTAATGACAGTTTTTGTGGTCAACAACTGCACTGGAATCGCAGGGAATACTTGCTTCACAGACATATGAAATATATCCACATAAAGCTTGACATCCTTACTTTTAAATGAACCAGCTACACTTGAAAACAAAAGTGTTCTGGTTTTGTAATCTCTATGAAAGCGCGAGGTACAGTCTGTCCCTGTCAAACACCCATCACATGACGGCAACTACTCAAACGCCCACAAACGTATAAACAGAGTCGCTGTCATCTTGGGAGAAGGTTAACCATCAAGACCAAGTAGTGGATTACTTCAGAAGAGCAGCGCGATCTGACGAAGTATTATTCAGAGGATCATAATGTGTAGAATGCCCATAAATGAGGTTGGTGTCGTGATCTTGTTCTTTTCGAGTGCGTTTGCCCATTAGCTCAGGCAATCTGGAAAAAAAAATGCTGATTTTGTTTGATTTGAACAGTTAGAAATGAAACTGAGACTGTTGTTTAACTTTATTGGTGATTCCAAATATGTAACGTTATTTGTAAGCTCAACAAACAGTTCTGGAGAATTTTATGTTTCCATTCAGACAGAATACCCAATCATACTGCCTGAGAGGCGTTTCAAAGATGGCCGCAGAGGGAAATGATTTGCCTTACATCGACTTTTGTTGCAATATCTTTTCTAAAACCATTTTCCCGATCTTTCTGAATGAGATGCCTACTTTGCTACATCCAATCAACTCGCAGTAGAAAAAACAAGACACGCCCACTGTCTTCTCAGTTGATATTCCGTTTCTCTAGGAACTGCATCACAATACGAAAAAAAAAAAACAGTCGCAGCTTTCGGTTCATTTGGACTTTAAGCTAATATGCCATTTTGAAAAATGCTGAAAACCTGTATCCAGTGACGTCCACAATTATGTTTTTGTGCTATGGTAGTCAGTGATTACCGGTTTCTCACATATTTCAAAATATAATCTTGTGTGTTCAACAAAGAAACTTATAAAGTATTGAAACCACTTGATGCTGAGTAAATTGGCATTTTTGGATTGAACTATCCCTTTAAATGTGTTGTCTCATTCCCTTCCATTGATTTTTAGCTATTTAAAACAGCTTCTTGTTGCTTTATCAAGGATAACCGATTGACATCCAGCTGATTGACTGGGCTGTTTTTTTTTGTTTTTTTTTCATTTTTTTTTATTAATCAGCCTCAAAAATTGTGCTGCAAATTAAGCATAGGCACATTTTACAAGCAGCTAAATGTTGTTTCTCTTTTTTTCTTTTCCAAGGTGTGTTTCTTTGTTGCTCTGTATTATAACGTCATCATCGGATGGAGTATTTTTTATTTGGGGAATTCTTTCCAGTATCCTCTGCCATGGGAAAAATGTCCAACAGAAGGGAACCTCACAGGTAATCAAATCACTTTTATTGTCACATCACCAGCGATTAGGTATTGCGTTAACAATATTTCTTACAATATAACTTTCCCTGGAAAAAAGCTTTTTTTTTTTAGCTTTATTTTTTAATCATTTATGCAATCAAATTGAAACAACAAATTCTAACTCAGACTAAAAACTCTGTCAAGCTGCAAACATTTAGGCCCAGATCAAAAACAGGGCTTCGATTAAGCCAGGACTAGGCCTTAGTTAAATTTAGGCTATTTAAGCCACATTTATAAAAATGGCCTTAGAAAAAAAATATTACTGATGTGCACCTCGAGACAAAAAATGACGCTGACGTATTTAAAGACATCTCACAGCAAGTTATTTTGAGTTGAGACAGCTCAAACATGCAATTTAATCTTGACTAGCCTTAAACCTTGTTTGTGAAACTGGGGGTTAGTCTTTAAAACACCATGAAAGAGTGAAAGCCTCAGCAGTTATTCTATTGGTATTGATTTTCAGCTCTGGGTTCAGCTTTGGGCCAGGCCAGCCAATAGCAGAACAGCAACTACTGGGGAGGCAGGGATAAGGATAGTAAGGCCCTATCTTATTGGCCAAATTTAGATGAACAATCAATGCATAAAATAACAGTAATTTTTTACACATCTCTGCGATACGTGTTCTGCATATACTTTTATCGTATTTACCTATAAAAGAGTGGAAGTTTATTTTTTGCATCAGTTTTTAAGACCTGTTTGAGTTTGTTTCTGGTGTTGCAGATATAGAAATGGTTTCTAAAATAGAAATGTAATTCCTCATTGTTACAGATGGACAAACTTCTTTTAACATGTATAAGATGACTTATTATATGTCGCAACGCAGCCTCGTGCAGTTAGGACACAGTGTTAGTGTGCTCTGCTTTGTCAGGTGGCTCTCTGTGCTCTGATTGGTCAGGTGGCTCTCTGTGCTCTGATTGGTCAGGTGGCTCTATGTGCTCTGCTTTGTCAGGTGGCTCTCTGTGCTCTGATTGGTCAGGTGGCTCTATGTGCTCTGATTGGTCAGGTGGCTCTATGTGCTCTGATTGGTCAGGTGGTTCTGTGTGCTCTGATTGATGAGGTGGCTCTGTGTGCTCTGATTGGTGAGGTGGCTCTGTGTGTTCTGATTGGTGAGGTGGCTCTGTGTGCTCTGATTGGTCAGGTGGCTCTGTGTGCTCTGATTGGTCAGGTGGCTCTGTATGCGCTCTGATTGGTCAGATGGCTTACACAATGTCCTGACAACACAACATGCGATGCAACTAGATTGCAGTGACAAGCAATTTGGCTTTCTGCACCAAACGCAATGCAACACGACAGAAACATTTAAATTCCAGCCACTGCACTCCCAGGCAAATGGTAAAGTACAAGTGGAGAGTGTAACCAAAATGTTTCTGCAGACTGTTTTTATCAAATATGATCATAAAAAATTAATACATTTATTAAATGAATACATTTTAACATTAGATGCTGGCCATATTCACACACTGCTGCCACACAACTGTTTAAACCCCTTATAAAAGTGATTTATATGATTAAAAGTGATTGATCCATTTGAAGTGATATGATGGAGTTGTATTCATATTGCAAGTTTTTTCCAATTTTCTTGCAGTCTTGTTTAAAAGGCTACTGTTTTTTGGAGATGTTCATTTAAAGATGCGTTTCTTGTGTTCTCTCGTAGTGAAGGAATGTGCCGCCAGCTCCCCCACAGCATATTTCTGGTACCGTAAAGCTCTGGATATCACCGATTCCATTGATGAAACGGGAGAGTTCAATTTCATCCTCACTGGATGTCTGCTGGCCGCTTGGGTCATTGTGTGTCTGGCCATGTACAAGGGCATCAAATCTTCTGGCAAGGTAATCTTAGATTGTGTAATATTACAGTAACAATAAAAGCTATTGCTTTAATTAATAAAAAATAAAAAAATAAAACGAATTTTTAAGCCAAAAAAAAAAATTCAATTTAGATTCAAAATATAAAAAAATAAGAAACTTTGGTTAAAAGAAATTGTTATATATTTAATAATAATAAAAAAAATGAAGAAGTGTTTGTATCTGTATAATTGCTTCTGTGCAAAGTTGGAAAGAGACAGATTTCCCGCAGGACCATACGTGATGTGTGTTTGTGTGTGTAATATTAAAATAATATGATTATGTTATTGATTGTAGGTGATGTATTTCTCATCCGTGTTTCCATACGTGGTCCTACTGTGCTTTCTGATCAGAGGCGTGACACTGGACGGGGCATCAGAGGGCATTAAATTCATGTTTTACCCCAGAGTATGTACACTAACACATGACTACTGTTGAGATCCAGAATATGACATTGTAAAGTTATCGATTAAACACCGTAATCAGAAAACAGTGTCTTCTAGTTTTCTACATGTATAAAGTTTGTTTTAATTATGTGCTGTTTTATTTTAATATGTGCGTGTGTTTCTATGTTTTAAAATGTGCATGTGTGTTTCTATGTTGTCTGTACTTTAAAATTCTTATTTTTATTTGCTTCTCATTTTGAAATGACATATTTATTACATTTATGCAGGGTTTAAAGTAAACTGCTTGTGTTTCTCTTAGCTGGAGATCTGGGCTGATGTTCAGGTGTGGCGTCAGGCGGCTACCCAGGTTTTCTTTGCTCTGGGTTTGGGTTTCGGTTCTGTGATTGCGTACTCTTCCTACAACCCACGAAACAACAACTGCCATCGAGACGCGTTCACTGTGTCTGGAGTCAACTTCATGACATCGGTTCTGGCCACGCTGGTGGTGTTTGCTGTGCTGGGCTTCAGGGCCAAAACCATCGCCACAGAGTGTGTCAAGCGGTCAGTGTGCAACACTTTTGGTTCTAAGATTTACTGTAAAATAGAGATGTGTAAGATATATAGTAGTCAACATCTGAAGTGGATCAAAAAAGTCTTCATTCATTTTCTTTCGACTTAGTCCCTTATTCATCAGGGATCGCCACAGTGGAATGAACAGCCAACTATTCCAGCATATGTTTTACGCAACAGATTACCTTCCAGCTGCAACCCAGTACTGGGAAACACTCATACACACTCACATTCTCACACACACACACACCACACACACACACACACACACACACACACACACACACTCATACACTACAGTTAATTCACCAATAGCGCATGTGTTTGGACTGTGGGGGGAAACCGGAGCACCCAGAGGAAACCCACGCCAACACTGGGAGAACATGCAAACTCCAAACAGAAATGCCAACAAACTCAGCCGGGACTCGAGCCAGGGACCTTGCTGTGAGGTGACATTGCTAACCACTGTGCCACCTTATTTCAAAATTGTCTCAAGATAAGAACTGATGTTGTTGATGTAGTTTGATGAAAGGTTTTGAACCACTTCAAATGTTGACTAATATAATTTCAGCATCGACATTGTAATATGCATATCTGCTATAGTTGCATTGTAGGAAGTGCAGTGTGGAGTTTTAAAGTATAACCATAACAGAGTGAAAGTTTATTACTTGTATGTGTTTTTAAGGCCTGTGACTGAGCATTTCAAGTTTTGGCACACAAAATTATAACATTTGTAGCTTAAACAAAGATTAACTGTATTTATTCATATGATGAAGATTGTGTTTTAGATTTAATTATTCAGTGTCTTTATATTAATACTGTTAGACTCCCCTGAAAACCACAAGCACTGTTTAATTCATTGGTATTTTTATGTTATACATGCTTGTAAAGTTTGTTTTATGCAGATGTGCTTTCCTATAAAAGTATTCCAATCAATTTAAAATAAAAAAAAAATAAAAAAAACATAATTTAAAATGATTTTTTGTTTTCCTTAATAAAGTCATCTGGACAAAATGTTTTTAAAAAGCAATATAGCAGGAAAAAATAAATATATTTATATAATTTTAACAATATAATTTTTTTAATGAAATATCATGCAAGCAATATCTTTTACTCAATATTATTCTTTATTTGTATTTTATTTTAATATTATTCATGTACGTTTTTATAGAACTTGAATGTGTGTGCGATGGGCTTTGCTTGTTTGATTGTCTAAAAAAAAAAGAAAAGAAAGGGAAAAGCTGTTTGTACTGCATGTTTCATTTCTAACATTCATTCATTTTCTTTTCGGCTTAGTCCCGTTATTAATCTGGGGTCGCCACAGCGGAATGAACCGCTAACTTATCCAGCATATGTTTTACACAGCAGATGAGTACGCAGCCCTTTCAGCTGCAACCCAGCACTGGGAAACATCCATACACACTCATTCACACACACACTCTTACACTACGGACAATTTTAGCTCACCCAATTCACCTATACCACATTTCTTTGGACTGGTGGGGGAAAAGCACCCAGAGGTGTGAGGCGACAGTGCTACCCACTGTGCCACCGCATCACCCGCTCCTATCTAACATGTTCAATATAAAAATAATATTGTGCAAGCCTAGCATTAATCCCCCCAAAAGCAGGGTTTACAGTTTATTTATAACAGCTAAGGCGCATTGTTAGGCTCAGCACAGAGCTTAGCTGTTATAAATTTAGTTTAAACCACCATGTCATGGGACTTGTAAAATGGTTCCTTCAAATACACAACAAGTAAAGCAAAGAAAATGTAACAATATTAGTAAAAACATTATTCTTCAGCCAAACAATGTGTAGTTTCACAGTTGCCGAGCAAGACAGATCCAGCGATAATAATGTAATGAGGTCATGGGTGTATGTTTATAGAGTATTTTACAACGGTTTCAGACGCAACTCATGCAGCCATAGTCAATGATCAGGTAAATCTGTTTTATAATGCCTCATAATACATCGTTTGATTTGTAGAGTGTTTCTGTAAAGCATTAAAATGGTACAAAGCATTTAACCATGGTGGAATTACTTTAGTGCATAACCTTGCTTAGATGTGTCTTTGTGTATGTTGCAGTAATCTGAAGGCCTTGCTTAAGGTGACGTCCAGCACTTCTTTCCCCGTCCTGGCTATCAATGCCTCAGATGTGGAGAGCATCTCATTGGACGAGTATGCAAACTGGTACTCGACTCAAGGAACGCAGCTCGGCATCTCTGATTTTAACATCACAGCCTGCAGCCTAGAGGATGAACTCAGACAGGTACAGTTAATGAAGATCTAATGGAAATAAATATAGGCCCCCAATAGGGGTCCACTTTACTACTTGTCCACCTATCGGAAGTATTTCCAAAATATTAGTGCAAAAATATTAGTCCAGGTAACACCAGCAATTGTCAGTTTTAAAACTTTAGCCCACAACACTGCTATGCGATTGCACCGTTAACCTAACTTTTGAATTTCTGACTTTGACATATTTTTAATTGCACAGAAATATATTTACTGAAGCTTCGTAATAAGAACTGACTGAATTGGGGATTTGCTGAATCATTAATTCAAATGAATCATTCCAAATGAATCATTCATTTAAAAGAAAACCAAGTGTCTGTCTTTGAGTTGATTATTGAATCAGTTACTTAAATCATTTAAGAAATTAAGCTCCACAGTTACTCTGAATCCCATAATTTTTTTGCTCTCTCTTTGAAATGTTTTACTGCCAAAATCAAACTTACATCTAAAATCTGATTCACTTAATGTTACGACCTGTATGTGGAGCTGCTATATGTGAGCAACATGGCTCACTGTTCAAATCACTGTTACCCAACAAATAACTTGCATGTAAATATCTTAAAAACAAAGCATTAAACCAAAAACGATTTATCTATAATTATTGTGGTATACAGTCATTTTTATTATAGTAATTTTTTTTTTCCTTGCTTTTAAAAAAAATCTTTTTACTCATGTAAGACGTAAGCTATGCTTGGTTTGTTTTTGTATAAAGTAATCTCACAAATCAAAACTATTTTGACATCATATACTATAAAAATCACACTTATACACTTTTGTTTGTGCATTTCTTGAATGTTTAAAAGTGTTAGAAAACAATGCAATCTTAAAAGCCCATTTCCCCCGTTTTGTTCAGTTTCTAAATATTGTTTTGATTAAACAGAACTCTGATTAACATCTGACTGAGCCCAATTCTGTTTTTGTACCCCTTCCCCTTGGCCCTTGAAACAGAATGTGAAGGGGAGAGGCTTCAGATTTACCGCTAAGAAATGCGACAGCACCAACACACACACACACGCACGCACACACACACACACACACACACACACACACACACACACACACACACACACACACGTCAAAATATGTCATAGTGGGCTCTTCATATGAGATCGACTATGGCAACTGCTGTAGTTATTCCAGTTGCTTTAGTTTTTGGTATTAATCTTCAGAAAGGCAATGATATCATGTTATCATAACGATATAATGTGGCAATAAGATCGTAACTGTACTGTGCGTTTACACTGTGGCCATATTCATCTAGTAAACACAAGAAAACAGCATTAACGTTTTACCAGACACTAAAAAGGTCATTTCCAGCCACTAGACTTTTCGACTGGGTATTCCAGTTTCAGATGTGATACAAAAAAAATACTAATTTGTACATCTCCTGACTAGCATGTGCGGCCATGTTGTAGCTGGTGTATTCGGGGAAATTTCTGTACCCCTAGGTTTCTACTATGGTCCTGGAAAATCTCTGTTTTGAGGGCTATCTATTGCTTCCCCTTTGCCCTACGCCTTCAAGCTGAAGAGAATTGGGACACCCCTACCCCTTCACATGAAACCGCAAAATGAGGGGGGCAGACTAAGGGGTAGAATTGGGATTGTGCCTAAGATTAATCTTGATCTGATGGTTTTATTCTCCCTCTCTCTTCCTCTCTCACTCCCTCTCCCTCTCTCTCTCTCTCTCTCTCTCTCAGGGTGTTGAGGGAACAGGTTTAGCCTTTATAGCGTTCACAGAAGCCATGACACTGTTTCCCGGGAGTCCGTTCTGGTCAGCGCTGTTCTTCCTCATGCTGCTCAATCTGGGCCTGTCCACCATGTTCGGCACCATGGCTGGAATCCTGACCCCGCTTACGGACACCTTCAAGACCCTGCGCAACCACAAACTCATCTTTACAAGTAACACACACTGTTTTGTGTTTCTCTTGTTTTTAATTAGTATAGATATGGTTTGCATGTCTATTGCTGTGTCCCAATTCATATACCACCCAGACCCCCTGGAATTTAGTTATTGCTGAATCAACGCAAAATCAACAAAGCCACATTTTTGTCACAGTAGTTGCAACAAAAAAGTATTATCTAATAAATGACATCCAATTAAAATCATTAATCAAATGATAATTATTTTAGTTGATGAAATAAAGATGATTGTTTATATTTTAACAAATTCTGTAGCTTAGTATTTTATTGTCAGCATGTTTATGTTCTCATTTCATAATGTGAATATAATGAAAGTACAACACTGGTTTTGCTTTTTGTTTATTCATATTTTGGATATTTGGAGAAAAACAAACTTGTTTTTTATTTAAGGTTTAAAATGTGTAAATTATAGATCAATAAACTCAATACCTGATTTGTTGACAAATGGGTTGCGGATCCATTCCTTGGCTTTTCGTGGGTCCTTCACTGGACCTTTTTCCCTTCGCAAAGAAACTTCAGAACTTCGCAAAGACGTGTGTTTCTTACTCATTTTTACTAGCTTGTGGGTTAAATTTTGGCACTCAAATGACTAGAGATGTACGTGAGAGAATGCGGTCATTTGTCAAAAAAGATCGTTCAGACACCGATAATAAATAAAACAGAAATAATTAATAGCCGCGTTGCCACTATCGCGCCTAAAGCGAGCAAGCCAGGGCGAGCCAAAGCCAGTCGCGTTTCCACTATCACTTCCGGGGCGTAATCGGGCCAAAGCAGGGCTTCCTTAGGGCCAGCGTCCGGCCTTTTTCAGCCCGCTGAATACCTTGGGCCAAGGAGGGCCAACTGGGGCTTCGGGGCGGGGTTACGTACAAAGGCGGAGTTTTCCTGTCTGGTAAAGAGGAGACAAGATGCTTTCTTCCCTTACATTTGTTTTGCTATCGCGCTTGATCAACTCACTAAGAAGAAGAAAAAATGGATAGCAGACAGTACTGGTCAGTTGAGGACACCAGGGCTCTTCTGAACATTTGGGCCGAGGAAAATGTTCAGAGGCAAATAGACGGCGTTTGCAGAAATTAGGAGGTATCAAGTTCATCGAAAACACTACAAACACACCACAAACAGTAAAAAAGCAATCGCTTCAGTGTTCTCCATCTTCCAGCTCTCGTAGTGATGCCAGGTTGTGTTTTGTCCTCCCTGTGTTTGCGTGGGATTCCTCCGGGTGCTCCGGTTTCCCCCACAGTCCAAAGACAAATGGTGCAGGTGAATTAGGAATGCTAAATTGTCCATAGTGTATGAGTGTGAATGAGTCTGTATGGATGTTTCCCAGTGATGGGTTGCGGCTGGAAGGGCATCCGCTGCATAAAGTATATGCTGGATAAGTTGGCGGTTCATTCCGCTGTGGCGACCCTGGAATAAATAAGGGACTAAGCAGAAAACAAAATGAATGAATGTATAATTAATGATTTCTTGTGTGGCCCGGTTCCAATTGATCCACACGTTTTTTTACATAAATTATGCCCTGATTTATGGTTTTATGTAGTTATGATAAGCAAAATGCCAAATAAAAAAGTTTTATACAATTTAATCGGAAAAAATCTCGTCCAACTAATTGATTATCAAAATAATTGTTAGTTGCAGCCCAAGTCCCAAATCATATTCATCATTTCTCGAAACCTTAAGTGTTTGGACTTGACTCTTTTAGATAAATAGATTAGGGCTGACCAGTATAATGTTTGAGCATCGATATCGCAATGTGTGAATCCGCAATAGTCACACAGCAGGATTAATTTGCTGATTAAAGATTAAAAGATATATTACTATAATAAATATTACTTGAGAAAATGTACAGTGATGATGACCAAGTTATTTTACGTTTGATTCTTCTAGAAAACCTTTTTATTTTTGATCTGTTGTATTTGTTCATGCATGTAATTTATTATAATTTATGCAGATCTACATGAATGAAATCTTTCTAAGTAGAGTTATTCAAATCATCATGTATGATTATATTCTTATAGCAATGTATATCTCAGCAAAACAAAATCGCAATGTCGGACTTGTCCAATATCGTGCAGCCCTAAAACAGTTGAATGTTGTCATCTGGACATAGTATAATATTCTCATATCTTCTGTCCATCTCTCAGTCTGCAGCTGTACGGTGGGCTTTGTGATCGGTCTGATGTTCACTCAGCGCTGTGGAAACTACTTCGTGGCGATGTTTGATGATTATTCTGCCACTCTTCCTCTGATCATCGTTGTCATCTTTCAGACCATCAGTGTTTCATGGGTTTATGGAGCAGACAGGTATCACACACACTCACAACTCCATGCAAATGTCAACCTTACTATGAGAAGAATAAAGTTTTCACTAGAATAGTGAAACGCTTTCTATATTACAGTACTGCAAAATACTCAAGCCTCTCTCAATGTTTTCAAACAAGTATATTTGATTTACCAAAGTCAAAGTGCCAATTTCACATCTGAAATCGCGCGTCTACTTTAGTGAACAGAACCTGAAGAGGCTGTGAGTAACAGGTAATGAAGTTGTAAATAATGTTCAGTTTGTGGCACAGAATGATCGCTTGAGAGCTGTGAGCGAAGTTTGAACAGCACTTAGCAGTGAAAATGAAAGCGAAAGCGTGCACATCATTGACATGAGCATATCGCATTTCAGAGTTATGATTGCGACAAGCATTTGATGTGTTTTCTTTCATAGCGAACACACAGATGTGCATGAAAATAAATGTTTACAGGGTCAGTAGAACTACTCTAGCTTGTATAATGTTGACTTTACCAGTGAATTAAATGGTCTAATAATGTTGTCAATGACAGATTGCGAGCATATGCGAGCACACCTGAAACTTGTCTATAGCACTTGTTCACTGCTGCTCTTATAGTTGTGTAAATTGCTTCCTTGTCCTCATTTGTAAGTCGCTTTGGATAAAAGCGTCTGCTAAATGACTAAATGTAAATGTAATGTAATGTAAATGTCACATCCATAACAGAGATGGGTCCCACTTTATATTAAGTGTCCTTAACTACTATGTACTTACACCAAAATTAATAATTCGTTACAATGTACTTATTGTGGAAATACATGTATTGATGGTGTACTTATGCTTGATTAAATACCTGTATGTAGTTACATCTGTAATTAAATTCTGTAATTACATTTGTAAATACAATGTTAACTATTCCTTACATGTTAACCCACCCTTAAACCTTCCCATACCACTAAACCTGTCCATAACTATCCCAACTCAAAGCTCCACAAGTGTTCTCAAATATATTATGAACACAGTAAGTGCATTGTATTTATTTTTTGATGCAAGTACATAGTAGTTAAGGACACTTAATATAAAGTGGGACCCAGAGATGTCACATCAATAAACAAGCTTGTTGCTCATCAATGGAAAAGTAAAATAAAATCAATAATTTTTGTTCTATAGTGAGCCAACACTTACCATTTTGATTATCACTATTTCTTTTGGGTTGTGTGGTTTAATTCACAGAATTTCTACGAAGTGTGTTGTATGTAAACTCACATACTTTTTTTTTTGGTCACATCCTTAATGCGTTAGGCATGTGATGAGATCTCGGGCTACGACATCTCGCCAAACTAAATCGTGACGAGATTTGTCGTCAAGGTTAAAAGTTGTCTTGTGAGTTGTGATGTTATGATGGAGCATGAAGGTAAATTTAGCACTTAAGATTGGAGGCAGGATTGGATTTGATCCACACATCTAGTGCTTTGCACACACCAGACAACCCAAGCTGACTTTTAGCTGCATTTTGCGACAAGATAAACTATACACACACACACGTACGATTGTTTGACACTATTTTCTGCTCCCATCGAGTCATTAAAGCATCACAGACACACACATCTTCTTGGAGCGTACGCACATCAGTTACCATCATTACTGAACACGTGTTTATGCTGTCCAAAAAAAAACCTGAAGCTGTTGCTGAATGAAAGTGAAACTGCTGAAAAATTAAACAAAAAAAATTTAATCATGTCATTTTTGAAGTTCAGTTTGTGTAAAGGAGTACGACTCTCATGTGAAACTGTACTGGGGCGAAGAGCTGAAGATCTTTGCCCGAACCTGACGGAACCCGAGTGGGTTCGGGCTTAATTTCTATCATTTTAGACAAGGCCAGTCTTGGGCTTGCGCGGTAAATGAACAGTCATGTGATGCATTTCGATTAGCGTGAGAAAGTAATCAAATCGATCATTACAACATTAAAACCCATCCATGCAACGGTGAAACAAATGATGACGGAGAGGTCAAAAAGAGTGAGTTTTTGACTGCGGTCAGGCCAGCCGCCAGTTTATTAAGAACAGTCATTCTTTCCGTCAGTGTATTTCGGCGGTCGCTTATACGGTAGAGTGAGAGGGAGTACGGTAGAGCGCTAAACAGCAATGTACAGCAAGCTGACAGGGCAGATGATGAGGTCACTGGTTACATTGAAACCGCTGTCATGAAAAATGAAATGGATGTTCTTGGCTGGTAGAAGATGAACAGACAATCCTACCCAAAACATGCTAAATTAGCCAGAACAGTGCATCCCAGCCTGTAGCAGCAGCAGTGAAAGCGTGTTCAGTGCTGCTCAGTGAGCGCAGAACTGCGCTAAAGCTGTTTACAGTGGATTCAATGATGTTCCTCCACAAAAACACATAGCCTAATCTTGGTGAGTAAAGGATTTTCAAATTATAACTAAATATTAAACCATAAAATCTTAATGTAGACAGAGTATATAGGCTAATGTTGGCATTGTGATGAGAAGTGGCGAAACTAATCTCACAGAGCATTTATCTTAATTTCGTTATTGCCAAATACCCCTCATAATTTAGAATTTATTTTAATTGAATTTGTTAAGAGACTTATTTTTATTGGTGTTAAAGGTGTACCCAGGCCTATTTAGAGTGCTGAGATTTTACAGAGGACTTTTTTATTTTTTTTATTCTAACTTCCAAGTGGCCTATAGTTTATTATGAATAAATTGTTCAAAGAGCTGTGTACATGTGTACATTTTAAATAATGTCAGGCTATAAACGGGTTCGGGCTTTTAAAAAGCTGTCAATCAAAATGTATTGTCGGGCTTGCGTCGAATTCTGTCGGGCCTAACTTTTAGGGCCAGATTACAGCTCTACAGGGGAGTAGCCTGTCTAGTTTATAAGCTAAATATTTAGTAGTGTTTGCATGTCCCTTATGGCATAATTCATTAAATTAAATGTAAAATAACATTCATTACAAGCTGATTTAAAAAAGCACCTGAATTGTTTTGCATTTTGTTTTGTTTGTTTTTTCTCTCAGTTGAATAAAAATCAATTTTTCATTCATATATTAGCAAATTTGCTCATGTTTAATTATATAAACATTATATTCCATTCATATATTAGCAAATTATTTTGGAGTCTTTGCATTTCCTTTACCGCATAGAATTCATTAAATAAGTCAAATAACATTCATTACAAGTTGATAAAAAAGCACCTAATTAATTTGTAAATATATTTAATTCTTGTATTTCATCATTGAAGATTTCTTAAAAATAGTGTAAATCTCGCCTCGTCTCTTTCTCGTGAACCCAATCTTGTGTCTTGTCTCATCTTGTGGAGTAAGCGTCTCGTCACCCCTATATTCCATGTTTATTTCCCTCATTTAAAATATGAAAAATGTTTACAGATTGATATTTTTCTGATCCCATAATTCTGTGGTTAGCTTTTGTTGGAAAATATAAACAGATGTTTCACTAATGTTAACATCTGTTTTTACTGCAATTGTCACATCCATAAAGCTTGAACTGCTCTTCTGTTGTGTATCAATAAGATGTATTTTTATTGCAGGTTTTTGGAGGACCTGAAACAGATGCTGAATCGGCCGGTTCCTGTTATATACAAGTACTTGTGGAAATATGTGTGTCCAGTTGCTATGCTGGGACTTTTGGGGGCCAGTCTGCTAAAGATGATATTGAAGCGTCCCGAATACTCTGCGTGGAATAGAGAGAAGGTAAAATCAATTGCAAAAAATCTAGCACCTTTAAAATCACCCAAATCTAAAATTATAACTTGTTTCCAAATACATTGAGTTATTTAAGTTATCTGGTAAAACTGCAATATATATATCACAGAAAACAAAGTATTGCAATGTTAGTTTTCTTTGTCTACAATTTATTGCACTGATATGTTTTTAAACTACAGAGATTTGCTCAAAATGTCTCCAAATTTGCATTATTTCTTGCTATATGAACTAAAAAGCTATTTATCAAGTATGATGCTACATTAATACATACTTGCTTTTCCTTTACTTCCTTTCTTTTTAATAGACTTCTAAAATCATTATAATTAGGGTTGATGTAACCATATCCAACATTTCCTCTCAGGCATCCAAAGAAGATCTTCCATATCCCGATTGGGCTCTTGCTGTACTGATCATACTCATAATCTTTGCCTCACTTCCTGTCCCTATCGGATACCTCCATTCCCTGCTCCTGGAGCGGCTCGGCCAGTCGCCAGCAGACACTGAGGCCAGATACACACCATGTGCCACTACAGACACAGATCTGACACCTCTCAGCACGTTACCACCATCACGGGACGACCCCAATTCATCCCACCCTTTACTTGAGGGAAATCATAACTCGCATCTTCAAAACGGTCATATTGAAAGTGTGCAGTCGAGCGTTTTATGAGCGAACAAGACATCAGCGATGGAGCTGTTTAAATGGGAACATTTTTATTCACGTACTTTTATATTGACAACAATCATTTTATCTGTTCGTATGAACACGTGAGTATATATAAAGACTTAATTTATGGCCAAAAGAAAACCGTCATTGACTTCACAATCCTCACACACTGAAATCTTTGAGGAGTCTTTAATTATTTCTCTTTCAATCAGATTATTAGGGCTGTATTATTATATGGTTTCAGCATCGATATCTCAATGTACACCTCTGAAATCATCACATCAGAGAATCTACACAATCAACTTGTCACAGGACGAGACTAATTCATTCCATCTTTTACTTGAGGGAAATCATAACTCGCATCTTCAAAACGGTCATATTGAAAGTGTGGAGTTTACAAAGATCAGCAATGGATCTGTTTACATGGGAACATTTTTATTCATGTGCTCTGCCATTGAAAACAATCATTTTTATTTGTCATTTGAACACAATTATATATAAAAAAGACTTAATTTATGGCCAACAGAAAACTTACTTACATTCACGTTCTTCACACACTGAAATCTTTGAGGAGTCTTTATTCATTTCTCTTTCAATCAGATTATTGGGGCTGTATTATTATATGGTTTCAGCATCGATGTGCAATGCGCACCTCTGAAATAATCACATCAGAGGATCTAAAAAATCAGCTTGGGATTTTAATCCATCACAGGATGAGACTAATTTATCCAGCCCATTTACTTGAGGGAAATAATAACGCGCATCTACAAAAAACGGTCATATTGAAAGTCTTTTATGAGAGCACTGTCATCAGAGTTCACAGACATCAGCGATTAGGGGGTGTGAATCCACACTGGTCTTACGGTTCAGTTCGGTTACGATTATCATGCCATCAATTCGGTTCAGTTCGATATCTCTGTGCATCACAGTGCATTGACGATGCTTTCCATACATAATTAGATTTTTTCTTCACAACACAATAATTTTTTTTTAATTAAAATCTATAAATATATTAATATTTATATATTATTTGTAATACAATTTGTCCTTTTAATACAAGTAGTCAGATATATGAACGGTACCTTTAATTTGACCTGCTCAAAGAAAACGCTCTTTCTGAATGTATCAAACAAAACTCCAATACATGCACAGAAGACAACATGAGCATTTCTATGCTTTGCTGTTGACAACAATCATTTTATCTGTTGATATGAACATGAGGATATATAAAAAAAGACTTAATTTATGGCCAACAGAAAACTGTCATTGACTCCCTGACTCATTCAGTACATTTACATGGACACCAATACTCTGATTTTAATACGATTAAGACATTACTCTGATTAATAATCTACCACATAAACAGTGATATATATATATATATATATATATTTATTATTATTATTTATTTTTTTTGTTTGTTTTTTTTTTTTTTTTTTGGTGGTTCATTCCGCTGTGGCAACCCCTGATAAATAAGAGACCAAGTCAAAGGAGAATGAATGAAGAATTGTCCATGTAAATGTAGTCATTGATTCAAGCCATTTGATATCTTCTGATATCTTCTGGAAAAATCCGGCTTTCATGTTAATGCCAGTACAGACCAAGCCAATGCCAAACAACAAAACCCAACTGTGTTGCCAGTGTGTCCTGGATTTTACATGTAAAAAATGCTGCAGGAATGTCACTTGAATTGAGTGTATGTTAATGGTACTGCAGACAGAGCCGTATTTGTGTTTGAGGGGTCCAGGTGAACGTTAAACTACACCGTAACACTATTGTTACCCGTTACAGTGGTTGATTCACTTGATGACTGATGGTCCTGCTCGTTTGGTGAGCTGATGAGTTTTCATGAGAGACCCATCAGTGTTATTTTAACTACGGTATAAAGAAACAGCAAGTGCTTGATCTACTTTTAAACGTAATGCTTTCGGAGTTGAATAATCATTCCCAATTATTTATTTTAGTTGTGTATTTCAGAGGTGCTTGATGCACTTTTGTGTTGATTAAAAAAACATGCATTGATGAATCAGACCAGTCACGTGTTGTCTGCTTTTAGAAATTAGCTTTTTTAAATTGGTAAACATCACTGCCATAAAGCTGGAAAAAATCATGATATTTATTATAACTTTGTGTTGTTCGTCTGAAAGAGTAAAGTCGTGCACACAAAGTGCAGATCAAGTGAATAAATTATTGGATAGTTTTGATGATTTTGGAGAACTGCTGCTTTTAAAAATTCACCCTTAAAGGGGTTGTTCACACAATGTAAATTTTGCTATTTATTAATTCTTCTAAATCAGTTTAAGTTTCTTTTTTTGGTTGAACACAAAAGAAGATATTTTGAAGAATGTTGAAAACCGGTAACCATTGACTTTCATAGTATGTTATTTAATTCTTACGATCCTAAAATAGACGTCATTGTTCATGCATAATTAAAATATAACAATACATTTTTTTTTTTGTGGTTATTAAAACTTTTTATGTTTTAAGTCATTTAAATTTGCATAATGGACTTTTTTTACCACAAGTTATTGTCAGAGTAAAAATGATTTTTGTAAATTTTGATATGTTTTCAGCTGCAGTTTGTATTTGACATACAGTTTTGATTTATGAAGTATTTTAACGCAGCAGTGTTTTTAGAAATTTATATTCTTTTGATATTGTACAGAAAATCTTTCATCTGTAATTACTCTTCCTCTTCATTTTTTTTATCACGGACATCTTTTTGAAAGCGGACATCTGACCCCGTCGGCCAGACATTTTATGGCTTATAGTCATAGTACAGTAACGTTATCTTTGCCTCTCACAGGGGTTTGATGGGTCTTTGCGTTTGTTCAGTAGCTTGAACTCTTTTTGTAAGTAGTTTGTTGTAGTCACTAATATATAATAATAATGAGATGTAATTTAACTCATGTAGAATGCTTCACAATCTGTGATCTTAAAGGGTAATTATTTAAATCTTTCATTTGTTGAAAATGTCTCAAATATAGTGTCTATTCCCTGCTGCTTTTACTTTGACAAACTAGAGATGTGACTTTAAAGGAACACTCCATTCAGTTATTGTTTTGGATTTAGGAACCATGACTTTACCAGAAGCAATGATGCAAATTCCTTGATTATTGCACTGGAATGAGAGTATTGTTTGTAATTATAGTACCATAGAAGATTTTAATCACCTTTAATATTTCATCGTTCTTAGTAGTACGGTAATAAATATAAGGACAGATCAATTATTAAAACTCTTGAAATGTGATGCTAATACATTAATTCCATTCAATGATCTATGCCAAGCTTTATTTCCAGAAGCTTTACTGCTGCTGCAGTTCAGGCTTTATTTCCAGAAGCTTTACTGTTGCTGCTGTTCAGGCTTTATTTCCAGAAGCTTTACTGTTGCTGTTCTTCAGCGGTAGAATGATCTTCTTTCTGGAACATCTCAAATCTTTGAGGATTTTTATTTGTTTATCTTTCATTCACATTATTAAAGCTTCTTTGTGTTTTAGCATTGTTGCTAAAAGTGCTCCTACCACACCACACTCTCAGAAATAAAGGTACACGAGATGTCACTGGGGTGGTACCTTTCCAAAAGATACAAATTTGTACCTAAAAGGTCCATAATAATGCCTCAAGGGTACATATCAGTACCCAAAAAGTACAAAAGTGTTCCTCTTAAATTTTTTAGGTACTAATATATACTTTTGAGGTACCAATATGGAGTCTTTAAGTACAAATGTGTACCTTTTGAAAAGGTACCACGCCAGTGACAGCTCATGTATCTTTATTTCTGAGAGTGCAGGAGATCAGCTGAATGGATTCAGAAATGGTAAAACTCAACTCTTTAACTCCTAGGAGAGTTGTAAAACCAGCGTATCTCCCCCACCCCCCCAAAAAAGTCAAAAGTGGAGTGTTCCTTTAAGGATGAGCGGCAAGCCGGTTGAAAATTGATTAAAATGTGCAGATTCAAATAATTTGAGATGCTAAACAAAATTGGAGCAGGAGTTTATATAAATGAATCTGAGGGAACTGACTGTCTTTAGAAAGGTTTACGTGTTGTTTTCTGTTCTTTTTGTCTCTGAATGATCCATATTAATGTAGTTTTGATAAGCGTTAACAGCTGTAATCTTGGAAACGAGCTGTTCGTAAGCGCCGCCTGCTGGCAGAGTGAATCTGCTGCTCATTCAGTTCGTCTGCTGTTGATTTCACGTTTTATGAAGAAGTTTAATAGTTTCATAAAACTAAAGTCAGACCGGTATGTTTTTGCTTCTGTTTTAGAAATTCTGTCTAATTTAGATTTAACAGCTGCCTGTGCTGTTTCTTTGTGTGTTCATGATTAAAAGGCATTTTGTTTATATGAAGAGATTTACTGTATGTAAGCTCACTGAAAAAAAATGATGTCTGCAAAATTGTTGCAAACTGTTTATATGGGTTAAATTTAAACAAACAGATTAAATTTATTAACATTCAACTTTGTTTAAATTTAGCCCAAATAAAAGGTTTACAAATATGTTTTTTTCAGTGTAGTTTGATGTTGGGCTTTGTTTTAAAATTGTAATTTAGTTGTAATATTTAAGTTTCACAAAGAAACATAGTCATCGATCTAATAAAAAGGCACCTTTTAATTTACTTTCTCATTTAGTTTTTTAATGTGAGAATTTATTCATGAATCAAATCGTGACTGAAGTGAATTGTCACATCTTTAGTCAAAAGCAAAAACAAGTCTGAGGTCTCGGGTTTGTGTGAATGTTTGTTTGTTTGGTTTTGCTTTTCAGACAAACAGATATTTTGTATAGTTCACTTTGTGATGATGTTTGTTTATAAATGGTTATTTGAACTCCTTTGAGCACTCTTTTATTATTTAGGGTGTGTGTGTGTGTGTGTTTAATATACAGTTGAAGTCAGAATTATTAACCCCCCTGTTTATTTTTTCCCCCAATTTCTGTTTAAATGAGAGCACATTTTATCCAACGCATTTCTAAACATAATAGTTTTAACTCATCTCTAATAACTGATTTATTTTATCTTTGTCATGATGACAGTAAATAATATTAGTCTAGATATTCTTCAAGACACTTCTATACAGCTTAAAGTGACATTTAAAGGCTTAACGAGGTTAATTAGGTTAACTAGGCAGGTTAGGGTAATTAGGCAAGTTATTGTATAATGATGGTTTGTTCTGTAGACTATCAAGAAAAAAAAAAAAAGCTTACAGGGCTAATAATATTGACCTTAAAATGGTTTCTAAAAAATTAAAAACTGCTTTTATTCTAGCCGAAATAAAACAAATAAGACTTTCTCCAGAAGAAAAAATATTATCAGACATACTGTAAAAATTTCCTTGCTCTGTTAAACATTTGTTTGAGAAATATTTAAAAAAGAAGATAAATACAAAGGGTGGCAAATAATTCTCACTTCAACTGTAGGTAGGAAGGCAGTTAGGAATGAATGAAAAAGGGTTTTTGGCCATTTCCAGATTGGTCTTAGCTGGTCATGCTGGAAAATGGCAAACTAAAACCAGCTTGACCAGCCTGGTTTAAGCTGGACCTAGATGGTTTTGACTAGGCTCCCAGCCTGGCTAGGCTGGTTTTATCTGGTCATCTCCCAGCCTGACCAGCTAAGACCAGGCTGGATGTGACCGTAAACCAGGCTGGAATGCCTAAAACCAGACTGGTTGACCAGCTAAAACCAGCCAACCAGCCTAGGCTGGTTTAAGCAGTTTTTTCAGCAGGGCTGTTATTATGGATGGCTTTGAGAGTTTTTTTTGTTTTGTTTTTGTCTGTTTTTTGAGAGTATAAAGGTCTGACAATTGTTATTAATTTTTATTACTCATGGGAATTGTAATTGTTTTAGAGTTATGGTTTATTTAATAATGCTTAAATTACTTTGACATGTTGATCTGTAATGTAAAATTGTGAGACAGTTTTATTGTAGTGAAGTTTTATTTCCTTTAAGACAGGGGTGCCTGTTTAGAAATCACCATTGTTTATAATAATTAAAATCATTGTTTTTTATTATAAATAATTATTTTAAAGCATTTAATTTAGCTATTTGTGCCATTTCTCTATTTCTTTTTTATAATTATAAAGTCATAATTACTTTAAACACATTTCCTAAATGTTAACATTTTATTTTCACACAGCTTCTGTAATTTTGGATGTATTTATGTCTATTTTTAGGTGTTATTTCAGCTGTCATTTGATCATAAATCAATCCTCTGTGCTGGTTGTTCATGTGCAGGTGTCGAGTGTGAGGCTCTGTCTCTGTGTGCATATGTGTGTGCATGTACATGGGCATGTATGTATGCATGTGCGTGCAAGAGCTCAATGGTCCTGGGACTGTGGTTGTCATGGTGTGAAGCTCCACCTTGGAAAGAGACGATCCACAAACAAAGCGATGCTCAGTGCAGCTGAAAGAGTCGAACCACTGGAGAACAAAATTACAAGACAGAGATCTAAAAACCACAGGAAGGTAAGAGAGAAACCCAAAGCTTCAATCTGATTTTAAGTGAAGATGATTTCACCTGCTGTCTGTGTGGAGCTGATGGTCAGCTGTGAAGCCTGTGGTAGTGTGACGCATTTGTTATATTGATTTGCACTCATATCTAGTGTAGGCCTATATAAATATATATAATATGCTGTAGAGTTAATATAAATGGAGTAATTCTAATAGAGTAATTAATGTTAGGTAATGTACGGACATGAAGTATGCATGAACAATACAGCTTTTTTTAATAAGTTCAACATTTGCATCTTAAGTTACACAGGTATATATTGGACAATAGCAAAAATTAATACACCGTATGGGTCAAAATGATCAATATTTCTTTTATATCAATTTTATCACAATATTTAAAAAAAATACCATGAAGACACATTGTAAGTGACCTATTGTAAATTAATTAACTCAATTTTAGAAATATGCATAGCTAAGCGCTTAATTTGGACCAAAGCAAATTTAGCACTTAATTTAACTCGACCAAATGTTGTCAATTCCTACACTGTAAAACCCAACAGTCAACTTAATCAAATGAGTTGAGTGTAGTTAACTCAAAATTGGCGGAGAGTTAATTCTACTCATTTGAAAAGAGTTTTGAACTCAGTATCTGAGGTAAAGAGTTAATTAAATACTTCATTACTTCAATTTACATGAAGTTCACACTCCTAGATTAGTTTTTTTTTAACTCAAATGGTTTGTAGCAATCGGTTTCCTCAAGCGGTTTGAGTTGCCTTAACTTATTAGGTTTTACAGTACTCTGTTGGTTTGAGTTCTCTTCATTTCTTGGCTTTTACTGTGCTCAAATTGCTTCATTTACTCAAATGGATTAAGTTCACAGAACTAGGATTCGTTTTTGCACTTAAATGGTTTGTTGCACAACCATACATCATTGTAATATTAAAGAGCATTTTTCATTTCATAACAGTTTGGTTAAAACATGTATTTTTATTTGAACATTAAGGGATGTTAATGTTAAGTGATGCAATCATAAAGGCTGCATCCAGATACTATTGGGAGATTTGGGCTCTATTCAAGAGGACAGAGCTGCAAGTGCCTGTTCATCTGGATAGTGGAGATTCAAAGACTAATGTCCTATGCTATAGAGATGGTCACCAATCCCCCTCTGATGACTCGTACAAAGGGAGAATGTCAATCAAAGTGTTTCTGCAGACTGTTTTCATCAAGTGTGGTTATGAAAAATAAAATTAATATTTTTTTATAATCAGAAACTGTCTATATTTACACATTGCTGCCCCACAACTATGTTTAAACCACTTCTAAAAGTTATATTTGCGTAAGAGGTCGCTTTAAAGATTCTCACTATAACTATTTGGTCTCTGCTCCGGAATCATACATTAATTCATTAATTTTCCTTTGGCTTAGTCCCTTTATCAGGAGTCGCCACAGCGGAATGAACCGCCAACTATTCCAGCATATATTTTACGCAGTAGATACCCTTCCAGCTGCAGCCCAGAACTGGGAAACACTCATGCACTCTCACATTCACATACACTACGGCCAGTTTAGATCTTCTAATTCACCTATAGCGCATGTGTTTGGACTGTGGGGGAATCCGGAGCACCCGGAGGAAACCAACACGGCTTCTTGCTGTGAGGTGACAGTGCTAACCACTGAGCCACCGTGCCGCCCTTCTGAATCATACATTCAGCTTCAGTTATCATCAAATAATCTAATTTTTATCTTTTGTGTGTGTGTTTTCTCTGCCAAGTGAAATAAACATTTGCATAAATCCTCCTATTTGCAGTATTATTTGTAAACTCAGTTCAGCTTCAGGCCACTAGAGGGCGCTAGGCGTCCTGTTCTCATTATTAGCGGTTTCTTGTGTTGTTATTGTTGTTAGACTGATTGTCTTTTTCTCTGTGTATGCAGTATGCTGAAGTGGAAATTGCTGTTGGTGTGTGTGAGTGTGTGCTTGGGACAGAATCCGGTCAACACTGACACAGCAGAAGAAAACGAACTGACCTCTGATCAGCACGACCAAGCCACTCTGAAACAAAGCTGTAAGTCAAACACACACACACATCATCATCATCTTCATCAATAGTGTGTTTTGTCCTCATTGATGTGATGTTGATGCCAGCCGAACACTATTCTACTCATTTTTGGTCTGTTATTTTTTATTATTGTTAGTTTTGTTTGCTATATTACCATATTTTTATATTTTAAAATCTTTTATTTCATAAACAAGCCTTTTTGTTTAACGTATTACTTTGATATTTTACTTATTTGTTTTACATTTTTTTATATTACTTGCTTATATAAACCCTGTAGGATTTAGAGTTGAATGGTTCTTATGATTAAAAAAGAGTGTTTTTATTTATATATATATATATATTATTTATTTATTTATTTTTTATTTATTTATTTATTTATTCTTATTTATTTTTTATTTATTTTTTTTTATATAATTCTGGACACTCAAAGTGCTTTACTTTTTTAATATTAACTGTTAATCAACATATTTTTTACAGTTGTGTGTGTGTGTGTGTGTGTTTTAATACTGACAG
>NC_079458.1:3829923-3834923 GCF_903798145.1 Danio aesculapii
CTTTTACAATGTAGATTGTGTCAGAGCAGCTTAACTTTTGTGTCAGTCCTGTTTTCAGAGTTTTAGTTCAGTTCAGTGTGGTTTAATATTCACTGCTGAAAGTCCAAACACTGAGGAGTAAATCCATTAATGCATCAGCTCCACAAATCCATCTTAAAGATGTGTTATTGCGCTAAATAACCTGTAGATTGATCATTAGTGTTGAGCATGAAAAGAGAAACACAACTTGTGATGAGACAAAAAGATCCGCTACAATAATAAAATTTTTGCACTTAAAAACTGAAATTCGGAGCTAACCGCGGGACACAGTTCTGAAATCAGCTGATATCTGCCAGCTCCATCAAGGGTTGCATGCTGAATGTGCTGTTTATAGCCTGGAAGGCAAATATTGTCAGGGCTTTAAGAAAATCGATTTACTTTCGTCCCACGTTACTTTCATCCCCGCTCTCCCCTAGTGTATTTATTATCAATATAAATCATCATTAACCTTGACTGATTAATCCTGAAAATCCTGATTATGATGCTTCCCAAAACTTGCTTGCTTGATTGTTTGTCATTATTATATGTTTGTCAGATATTGACCATCAGGTTCAATTCACATCTAAACGATTTCTAAACCGATGTGAAATATGTCTAATAGCCGACAGCCGATTCAAATGTTATCACTCGATTGAATGGACGTGATTAGCTGATTGATATGGGCCTTCTGGTAGGCTCAGAAGGCTGTTATCATCCATCCACATGGTTAATCATTCATAGATCACATACAGATGTGGCCGGAAATGAACGAAAATTATATTATTTATTACATTTTCCATTAAGTGTATTTTATTAACGTCTACCCAAACCCTAAACCCAACCATCTCAGCAATGTAAAAACAGATCTGGATCGAGAGTCTTCTCTATTAGTATCAGATCAACCATGTGAATGGATGCTGACAGCCTTCTGAGCCTACCAGTAGGCGCAGAAGGTCCCTACTAGCCCGTATCGATCAGCTGATAACCACTGATAATGCCCATTCAATAGAGTGATAGGCTAACATTCAAAGCAGGTGCCTAATAGGGTCAATTGTTTACTTGTAAATAAGATGGGCATTCCTACGGCTGATTTACTTAAAACAATCATATTTGACATGTTTCAGCTTAGTTAATAGCAAGGACTGAGTGTGTGTGTGTGAACAAGTCCTGAACAAAAAACAAGCCCTACATTCACAGCTCTGGTTTTTGAGTTTCCAGCTGCTTGTAGTTGCACATAGTGGCCACTAGATGTCTCTCATTTTACTCGCCTTGTGGATTAAAAAAAGACAGGAAGTGTGCGTGTATGCAAGAGTTAGGGATCACACACACACACACACACACACACACACACACACAGGGTTTAAGTCGTGTGAGCACGCCGGCTCTTCACTCCTGCAGATTTACTCTAATCCCATTTCAGCACCTTGGACAGTGACACGCGCGGACAGCAGACTTCATACATGCTCATGAAAACCTCTCTGCATATAACAACATTTAACCAGTTCAACTCTTTATCTGACTATATTAAATAGTTTTTGTTGATTCAACTCTGATAATAAAGAGGTTTAGCCTCAATAATGATGCTTTTATTGTCTTGCTCTGGCATTTTACCAGGAATTGATCCATCTGTGTTCCTGTGGGAAAGTCTTTCCGGGAAATGTTTGTGAAGGGCCGTTCATGTAAACAATCAGCACAATAACCATTGCCATGCAGATAACTGATAGTCAATAAGTGATGATAATAATAATAAAGTGATAGTTGATAAGTGTTCTGTTTTATTAAGCGCACATTTTTCTATCTGCCACTTTAAATCCTCAAGCTTTTATGAAGCAGGGTGAATTCTGATTGGCTGCGGGTGTTTTAGTTATTCATGAGCACTGATTGTTCTGAACATCTCTTTGTACTTATCTTCCTTAGTGAACAGTCTTTAAGACTCGTGGCATTATTAAAACATTTTTAAACATGGTTTTAATAACTCATTTATAATAACTGTTTACTTTTATCTTTGTTATGATTACCATACATAATATTTGACTAGTTATATTGCAAGATTCTAGCTTTTCAGCTAAAAGTAGTTAGGTTAAGGCAAGTCATTGGACAACAGGGCCAATCAAAAGCAATACATAAGGGGGCTAATAATATTGACCTTAGCGTTTTTATTTATTTTTAAATACATATTTTTAGCCCCATGAGTTATCTTCTCAAGTGCCTTAAAGCAAAGTCTATTTTGAATTGGCTAGAAAGAGGGAATAGAGACAAACATGTCAATTCAATTCATCTTTATTTCTGTAGCGCTTTTACAATGTAGATTGTGTCAAAGCACATTAAACATAGAAGTTCTAGTAAACTGACACTGTGTCAGTCCAGTTTTCAGAGTTGAAGATCAGTTTAGTTCAGTTCAGTGTGGTTTAAATCTCACTGCTGAAAGTCCAAACATTGAAGAGCAAATCCATTGATGCGCAGCTCCTCAAGTCGCAAATCAGTGCAAGGAACAAACCATCACCGATTGATGCAAGTGAAAGAATGAAAAATCAAAAGCAATACATAAGGGGGCTAATAATATTGACCTAAGTGTTTTTTAATACATATTTTTAGCCCCAGGAATTAAATTCTCAAGTGCCTTAGAGCAAAGTCTATGGAATAGAGACTAACATGTCACGTGAGAGAGCGAGAAAAGTGATTTCAGTGGTGTTGTCACCTAAAACTGAACATTTCTGTAATCATTTACTTTCCCTTATTCCAAGCCTTACTTCTGTTGAACACAGAAGAAGATGTTTTAAAGAAAGCTGGAAACCAGTAACCATCGACTTCCATAGTATTTGTGTTTACTTCTGATACCGTACTTCTATATACATTTCTGGAGAGCGCCACATACGTCCCAGGAGCTACGTTTTTGTCTTCGAGAATCCACCATAGGCCGCTGTGTATGCTTTTTCAGATCTTAAAAGGCTATTGCGAGTGCCATTCATGCCTGCTGTTCTCACATAAGTCCACCAGAGGCCGCTGTCGACTGACTGACTGACCGACCAACCGATCCCCCAACCAACAGTCTTGTCAAAAGCAATCCAGAAAAAGAAAAGCCCTCGTGGCCGCCTGATTTTTATTTTATTTTTTTATCACGTTTTCTGATTTTACCACGTTCTCACCCTGTTATTCACTTGTTTGTTTAATTTTTTGGCTTGTGTTTTTGTCAAACCTGCTTTCTGGAACCGTTCTTCGCCGGACTCGAACCCTGTCGTCATGGTCAACTTCGCCCCACATCACAAGTCCGCCAACGTACGGAGAGAGACACTGGATAAACTGGTAACAGCAGGAAAGCCGTCCATACGGAGGTAAGCGGTTTGCTGGTAAGTGCAAGAAGGAACGGTGTCATACCACCTCGTAGTGTTCGTTTGAAAGACGAAATGCAGACATATGTACCTCTGGCTACATAATTTGCACTCTCCAAAAATGTATATAGGGCTACATTTTCAGAATGAGCATGTTGCATTTTTTTTTCCCACAAATGTCTTTTATATTTAAGAGAATTAAGAAACTCATAACTGCATTAATGCACTTGAGGGTGAGCGTAAACCATATGAGGGGCAAACATTTATATTTGAGTCAGCTACCACTTTAAATGCCCCACCAACAAAAATAAATGTTTGGATTGCATTTCTTAACCCCTAATGTCGCTAGTTAACACACTCAATGCATTTTTTCCCTACACGTTCCAAAATTTCTAAAATATCAACCATTTGGTAGAGGAAGATATGTCGGTTTATGGGAAAAGTATCAGACTTAATACATATACTATGAAAATCAGAAAATATGAAGTGTAAGACCAATTTATTTAATAAAAGATTCATCAAAATAAAACATTTTTGGATACTAAATCATCTTTATTTTTTAAAGTATGCCATCAAATATTTCAGATTCTCATTTAACATTTCTTGTTTTTTTTTACACTGTAAAACCCAACAGTCAACTTTATCAAATGAAACGAGTGTAATTCAATTCACCTTTATTTGTATAGCGCTTATACAATGTAGATTGTGTCAAAGCAGCTTCACATAAAAGGTCACAGTAAATAGGAACAGTGTAGTTCAGTTTGTAGTGTTTAAGTTCAGTTCAGTTGAGCTCAGTTCAGTGTGGTTTAATAATCACTACTGAGAGTCCAAATACTGAAGAGCAAATCCAACGATGTGCAGCTCTATAGATCCTGAACCATGCAAGCCAGTGGCGACAGCGGAGAGGGAAAAAAAACTTCACTAATGGCGGAAGTGAAGAAAAAAAAACCTTGAGAGAAACCAGGCTCAGTTGGGCACGACCATTTTAATTTCTCCGCTGGCCAAACGTCTTGTGCAGAGCTGCAGTCTCAGTGGCGGAGGCTGGAAGCTGGCCTCAGCGAAGACTCGTCTGTCTCTGGAGCGTCACAGGAATCAGTCTCGTGTTCTCCACTCTTCCATGACCACCACAGTAGCTGCTCAGGATACGGCCTGGTCCAGGATTATGGAAACCTTGGGATCATCTCGTCGTTGGTCTTGGATCGAATCAGTGGCTCTGCATAGTCTGAGGGCCTCGGGAAGAGTATCCCCAGGTGGAAATGGAGAATAAAGAAAATAATTAGCGTAGCTGATGTTCACAGTGTATATCAACAAGATGCATAACCTGTGTGAAAGCCCCCTAAGTGGTGCACTAAGTGTATGCTTTACTGAACAGATAGGTCTTTAATCTAGTTTTGAACTGCGAGAGTGTGTCTGAGCCTCGGACATTATCAGGAAGGCTATTCCAGAGTTTAGGAGCCATAAATGAGAAGGCTCGACCTCCTTTACTCGACTTTGCTATTCTAGGTACTACCAGAAGCCCTAAGTTTTGAGTCAACTCAAATTTTACTGAAAGTTAATTCTACTCATTTGAAAAGAGTTTTGAACTCCGTGTTGAAGGTAATGAGTTAATCAAACACTGCATTACTTCAACTTAAAAAGAGTACGTTTTCAAAT
>NC_079458.1:3839923-3862423 GCF_903798145.1 Danio aesculapii
AGGGGGAATGTCATTATTAAATATTATGCTGACCATAATTTTTTGGCAAAATATTGGGATATTTTTCATCCAATATTTGTATTTCATTAGTTTTTTAGTTAGCAAATGCATTTTTAAATAGCTAACAATATAATTTAGCACAGTACAGCTACACATCCAGAGATCTTATGTCCATTTATCATACTTAGAAGTTCATGTGTGGATTTCACAGATATAAAAATGTGAAATATGTGCGACATGTACATTTCAAAATATTGCAAAACAAAAGGCCGTTTACATTTTTCCCAACACCATTAGAATAACAAAACGCTGTCAATAGATTATCCATGATTAATCTCATACAAAATATACACTCACTGGCCACTTTATTAGGTACACCTTTCCAACTGCTCGTTAACACAAATTTCTAATCAGCCAATCACATGACAGCAACTCAATGCATTTAGGCATGTAGACATGGTCAAGACGATCTGCTGCAGTTTAAACCGAGCATCAGAATGGGGAAGAAAGGGGATTTAAGAGACTTTGAACGTGGCATGGTTGTTGGTGCCAGACGGGCTGGTCTGAGTATTTCAGAAACTGCTGATCTACTGGGATTTTCACGCACAACCATCTCTAGGGTTTACAGAGAATGGTCTGAACAAGAGAAAATATCCAGTGAGCGGCAGCTCTGTGGGTGCAAATCCCTTGTTGATGCCAGAGGTCAGAGGAGAATGGCCAGACTGGGTCCAGCTGATAGAAAGGCAACAGTAACTCAAATAAGCACTTGTTACAACCTGCAGAAGAGCATCTCTAAACGCACAACACATCCAACCTTCATCCATCCTGCCGTGTATAAACGGTCCAGGCTGGTGGTGGTGGTGTAATGGTGTGGGGGATATTTTCTTGGCACACTTTGGGCTCATTAGTACCAATTGAGCATCGTGACGACGCCACAGCCTACCTGAGTATTGTTGCTGACCATGTCCATCCCTTTATGACCACAGTGTCTCCATCTTCTGATGGCTACTTCCAGCAGGATAACACACCATGTCATAGAGCGCAAATCATCTCAGATTGGTTTCTTGAACATGACAATGAGTTCACTGTACTCAAATGGCCTCCACACCCACCAGATCTCAACCCAATAGAGCATCTTTGGGACGTGGTGGAACGGGAGATTCGCATCATGGATGTGCAGCTGACAAATCTGCAGCAACTGTGTGATGCTATCATGTCAATATAGAGCAAAATCTCTGAGGAATATTTCCAGGACCTTGTTTAATCTCTGCCACAAAGGATTAAGGCAGTTCTGAAGGCAAAAGCGAGTCCAACCCGGTGCTAGTAAGGTGTACCTAATAAAGTGGCCGGTGAGTGTAAGTATTCTCAGATATAGCAATATATCAGATCCATATGGGCATTGTTATGGTTTAATGCTCATACATGTGTGTGTCTCAGTTGAAATGATTTACAATATGTTTATAATTATAATATATTTTCAAAGTTGTGAATTAAATGTTTTTATTATATTATGTATTAAATTATATATATATTTTTTTATGTTTTATGCATAAATACATTTACACATTTTAATGCTTGCTTCATATTTGAGTGCAAGTTATTTCAATAAGTCAGTGTTGCAGCAGTTTTATTTAGTGCAGATGGGACCGTCCCAACCTCGAGCACTTGAGAATAGAGGAGTGATTTCGGAGAGCAGAAGGGAAGAATGGACGGATGAAGGGGGGAGGGAGGAGAGAGGCAGAAAAAAGACTAAAATAGAAAGTTTGATCAATAATTCAGGCTCTGAGGAACATTATTATTTCATCAGCTCTGAAGTACAGCCGCAGTGATGCTGTAACCTGACGGTAAGACTGCATCTGTACTTAACAGTCGACACTGATTCGCTCGGACATCCAGTGCTTTCACATCTCTCTCCCACCGTTAGCTTTTACACACAGATAGATACAGATAGATAGTTACAGCAGTTGACACATTTGATAAGGACATTTTACAGCATTGCTTATTTTGTGATCTTTAAAGGGACAGTTCCTTACAAACGGAAAATCTGTCATCATTTACTGACCATTTACTTGTTTCTTTCTTCTGTTGAACACAAATGAAGATATTTTGAAAAATGCTGGAAACTGGTAACCATTGACTTTCATAGCTAATATGGAAGTCAATGGTTTCTGGTTTCCAGCTTTAATTAATATCTTAATTTTTGTTTAACAGAAGAAAGGAACCCATAAAAGTTTAAAACAAGTAAATAGTCAATATTCATTTTTGGGTGAACTATCTCTTTAAGTCAAGTTCAGGATTTAGTTTTGCGCGTATATAGGGATAGGGAAAAATCAGATATTGCCATATTTTATTTATTTGCAACTAAATATTTGTGATATGAATTCAGTTTGACTAGATCAGGGGTGTCCAAACTCAGTCCTGGAGGGCCGGTGTCCTGCATCTAGCTCCAACGTCCTTCAACAAACCTGCCTGGAAGTTTTATACCTGTATACCTAGAAAGAGCTTGATTAGCTGGTTCTAATTGGGGTTGGAACTAAAATATGCAGGACACCGGCCCTCCAGCACTGAGTTTGGACACCCCTGATCTATTCAAACTGAAGTTTGGGCACCCCTGGACTAGATGGTTTGAACCGCACTCTATGATGTTGTTACACATTTAAGATGTTTAAGTGGGATGCTGTAACATTTAGGTGAGACAGATCAAGGATGAGGCAGGAATCAATTCTCTATTTAAGCTTTTTTACTCAGTGGTTTAAACAATAACATTAATAAATGGAAAAAAAGAAATAAACGTTTACAATTATTCTCTTTAAACAAGAACAATGAGTGTAAGCCAAAGCAAAGAAATGAACAAAACAATCCTTAAATCTAAACTGTGGACTAGGTGACAAAAAGAAATAATACAAATAAAAACTGAGATCTTCAGTGTACACGACACCTAAACTAAACTAATTAAACTGCAAAACTAAAATTACACAAGTGGCAAAACACTTAAAGTAATCTAACACAAATCCATCTAAACTAAAGCAAACCTAACAAGACGGTCAAGGGCTCAGTTTAGAATCACACAACAACAATTAGATTATTTTACTTAAACCCAACGAAGTTCAACAAGCAAACTCGAATTACCACAGTAAACTGAGATAATAAATCACTAAACAGCTTAAGCATGTCAAAAAACAAACTGCGTTGAGCACAAAAAGGTATGCCGAGGCAGAGCGCACACCACACACTGGTCTGTCAGGGCTTGTGGCTCGTCAAGGGGATTGGTGGAACCGACACTGTCATAATGATGCTGAACCAATAGGAACTATAGTTCAGGATTTTTGTTTATGCTCATATATACTGTAGGGATGCATGTTATTGGAAAAAGTCTGACATCTTATTTTTCTGCTGTGAATATTTGCAATATAAATACAACTCACTAGATGCTTTGAACAGCTATTTTGGACTGTTTTCTATGGAGTCTAACAGTATTCAGGTACAGAAATTGAATAATCTCAGTGCAGTCCAAATATCTAAAAATTCTCAGATCAAGTAAGAAATGTAGTTTTGTGTTCAACTTCAGAAGAAATAAATCAACATTAAGCTTTTTTTTGGTGCTGTAAGTAAAATAATCCTGTTTTCACTTTGAAATGTAGATATTTGGACTAGAAACAAGACAAAAGTTCTAAGCTAAAAAAAACTTTGCTTAAATCTGTATAAATTGAGTAATTAAATACAATCCTGTAGCTCCTGCTCAACTGTATTGTATCATATTGCGATGTGACTTGCAGATGTGCAGATTGCGATATCGATGCTGAAACCATATTGTAAAGCCCTAGTTAGTGTTGTGCTCCAATATCTGAAACTGAGAATTAAAGTCAATCATGTGTGTGTTTGTGCTGGGATCTTAAGTGTTGTGGGGTTTGAAACAAGTAAATAGCAAGTCAATATTCATTTTTTTGGTGAACTATCCCTTTAAGTCCAGTTTCAAGATGTTATTTTGCTCATATATAAGGCTCCACGATATTGCAAAAATCTGATATCTTATTTTTCTGCTGTGAATATTTGCAATATGAATAATACAGTTTAACTAGATGGTTTGAACAGCTCTATTTGATGGTTTTCTATGGAGTCTAACAGTATTCAGAAATTGAATAATCTCAGTGCAATAAAATGCTTTTCTTCCTTTGCTCAAGTCCAAATATCTAAAAATTCTCAGATCAAGCAAGAAATGTAGTTTTGTGTTCAACTTCAGAAGAAATAAATCAACATTAAGCTTTTTTTTTTTGGTGCTGTAAGTAAAATAATCCTGTTTTCACTTTGAAATGTAGATATTTGGACTTGAAACAAGACAAAAACTTGAAACAAGAAAAACTTTTTGCATAAATTGTATAAAATCCATATAAATACTGTAATTAAATACAATTCTGTAGCTCCTGCTCAACTATATTTTATCATACTGCTCTGTGACTATTGTGAATGTGCAGATTGAGATATCGATGCTGAAACCATATATTGTGCAGCCCTATACAGGCCTGTAGCCAGCCTGGCGAGAGGGGTGCTTCTTTTCCTCAAAAAGTGGACCGTTTTGCAGTTATTCATTCCTTCCTTCATTTTCCTTTAACTTAATGCCTTATTTATCAGGGGTCACCACAGCGGAATGAACCACCAACTTATCCAGCATATGTTTTACACAGCGGATGCCCTTCCAGATGCAACCCAGTACTGGGAAACACCCATACACTCACAATTTTTAATTATTCAACTGTTTATATATATATATGTTGTACAGTGACCTTGGATTTCATGCTTTAAATAAAATGTATTATTATTATTATTATTATTATTATTATTATTATTATTATTATTACATGCACACTCATACGCTACGGCCAATTTAGCTTATTCAATTCACCTACAGCCTACATGTGTTTAGACTGTGGGGGAAACCAGAGCACCCGGAAGAAACCCATACCAACCAGGGAAGAACATGCAAACTCCTAAAACATAACATTAATAATAATGTAGAGCTTAATGATTTTTCTAGCCTCTCTTGTAAAAAATACATTTGAAAAATCATAAATAACAAGAATAGCCTGATTAGTATTAAAATTTGGTCTTTTTTTCCTTCAAGAATGAGGTTCTAGATCTAGAATATAAGTTTCTTGTAAAATGTTGTCTCTATTTACCAACAATACAGTAGGTCCAACACAATCTCACAGCAATTCGTAACTTTTTGATTTAGTGGCTAATTCGTATGAATTTGTACGATCTAATTCGTACAATTTAATATGATTTGCTCATCCCCCAATGACGGTTGGGTTTAGGGGTGGGGTTAGGTGCCACGCCTACTTTTTAAAATTGTACAATTTTGTACAACTGAACTCGAATTAGCCAATGAACTGACATACGTAAAATACTTACGTTTTCTCATGAGATCAGGCTGGTAGGTCAGTAGTAAAGGACGACTTCACTTCAGATTCCGCTTGGTCTTAAAGCCTTTGATGGGTTGTTTTCATAATTTATGATGGACGACATGGTGGCCCAGTGGTTAGCACTGTGGAGTTTGCATGTTCTCCCCATGTTGGTATGGGTTTCCTCCGGGTGCTCCGGTTTGGCCCACAGTCCAAACACATGCGCTATAGGTGAATTGAAGAAACTAAATTGGCCGTAGTGTATGAGTGTGAATGTGAGAGTGTATAGGTGTTTCCCAGTATTGGGTTGCAGCTGGAAGGGCATCCGCTGTGTAAAATATGCTGGATAAGTTGGTGGTTCATTCCGCTGTAGCAACCCCTGATGAGTAAAGGCACTAAGCCGAAGGAAAATGAATGAGTGAATGAATGATGTCTTAGCAGTAAAAATAGGACAAATGAGCTCAGGTATGAGACAAATTCTGGACCTTTGTTGGTGGGGGGTGAGTCTTTTGAACCACCCGAACCCCGACTGGTTACAGGCCTGTAATTAGCGATGTGCTTGAATCTCTAAAACAGAATTAAAGTCAGTCATGTGCGTGTTTGTGCTGGGATCATGAGTGTTGTGGGGTAAAACTGCTCTCTTCAGTTTATGAATGTTTAATGTGGTCCTGTCGTGACATTTGAGTTCCAGTTAAAGGAATCTGCAGCTCTCACAGAGTGTTACTCTGTGTTTCATCTGGATTCAGTGTGACACGTTGGTTCATTATGAATGTGAACTGCATGGGAGATTTTTCACTTTCATGAGCACTTGCGAACATGAACAACCTGTTATTAAAAAGCAGAAGTTATATAAGTTTACAAAGAACATGCTGTTTATTTTGGATTAATACAGTGTGTCTTAATAAAGTTAATACAGCCCTAGAAGAGAATTGTTACAGATAATTCAATCATATACAGTGCAGGACATATTGCAGTGTTTTCATATTATTTTAGTGTCTTGTTCAAGTACACTGTAAAACCCAACAGTCAACTTTATCAATTGAATTGAGTTTAGTTAACTCAAATTTGACTGAGAGTTAATTCTACTTATTTGAAAAGAGTTTGAACTCAGTGGTGAACGTAATGAGTTAATTAAATACTTCATTACTTCAACTCAAATAGAGTAAGTTCACAGTACTCATATTGATATATATATATTTTTTTAACTCAAATGGTTTGTAGAAATTGATTTCCTCAAGCGGTTTGAGTTGCCTAAACTTATTGGGTTTTGCAGTACTCAGTTGGTTTGAGTTCTCTTCACTTATTGGCTTTTCCTGTCCTCAAATTGCTTAGTTTACTCAAATGGATTAAGTTCACGGTACTCATTACGATTAGTTTTTGAACTTAAATGGTTTGTTGCAATCGTTTCCTCAAATGGTTTTTGAGTTACCTCAACTTTTGGGGTTTTACTGTGTATGATTTTTGCTGCTTCTTCAAACTTATTTAAAATGAGCTGAATCAACACAATTCTTGAGGGTTTTTTGGGACAACTTGTTTATGTTCAATTTACTTAAATTTGTTTAAATGAGCTAGATCAACACAATTCTGTTTTTTTTTTGGGGGGGGGGCAACTTAATTGTTTTATGTTCAATCTACTTAAATTTGTTTAAAATGAGCTGGATCAACACAATTCTGTTTTTTTTGTGGACAACTTAATTGATTTATTTTCAATCCACTTAAATTTGTTTAAAATGAGTTGAATTTACACAATACTTGATTTTTTTCTGGGACAACTTAATTGTTTTCTGTTCAATTCAACTTAAATTTGTTTAAAATGTTCAAATTTGTTTAAATTTGTTAAAAAAACACATTACTAATGCTTTGCTTCTTAGACTTTACACACCTGAAACTTGCCTATAGCGCTTGTTCACTGCTGCTCTTATAGTTGTGTGAATTGCTTCCTTGTCCTCATTTGTAAGTCGCTTTAGATAAAAGCGTCTGCTAAATGTAAATGTAATTGTAAAATGAGCTGAATTAACACAATTCTTGATTTTTTTTCTGGGACAAATTAATTGTTTTATGTTCAATCCACTTAAGTTTGTAAAAACAATGAATCGTTTTGTGTTGGGACAGCATGATGGAATCCAGCATTTTTTACAATGCAGAATTCCTTTCCAGAAATAAAAGCTGATGCATAATTACCGTCATGCTGTGAGAGTTTAGAGCAATAAATGAGTTATTGCGAATTCATTATTAATGCACGCTGCCAAAAATATTTAAGCCTATTTTAGGATTGCATATCAAATTTACATGCATTTGGCTCATGCAGATTTAACCTAAACTAATAAACTCAATGTGATATATTTGTCAGTTTTACATAAATTAACATTTTTCTTTATGCATTTTTTAAAATTATTTAGAAACGACTCAGAAAACTCATCCAGAATAATAAAACCGATTGACAAATATGCACAACAATAAGTTTCTTTTTAAAATGTTTGTAATTAGTTTATTGTAAAGCAGGGTGAGCAATGTTTTTATACAGTTCTAATGCTGAAGCCATAATCTTTTAGCATATTTTTTATTATTTTATTGACTATTTTGTTATGATTTACTAGAATGAGCCATTTTTTATTCTAAATATGAATTAGATTTTTTAAATAATTACTAAACTATTATTGTTATTCCTTTTTTTGAGTGTGTTTGGAGCATTTCAGAGTATATCTTTAGAGAAATTGTTGATTTTATTTTTATATTAATCTCCTATCACATAAGACACAACAACAAAATAATGAATCTAAAAATGAATGGATTCATAAATAAAGTTGGTGTAAAATTCATTTAAAAATCAGTTTTGGGCAAGGGAGGATTGCCAAAATCATTTCATAATCTGTATTATAGCTAGTCTAAAGAATAGCTGTAATACAAAAGTCATTATTATTGTCTTTATGAGAAAAAAGGGTTAAATCAAAATAATTCTCTTGTTTTTGCGTTAAATTTAAGGCAATTTAAGCCTTTAATCTGGAAGAATATGAACAAAAGAAAGCGACAGTTCCTCCATTTCATTTACTCTTCATTTAGTCTTAATGAAGTCTTAGAGAAGCATTAAAGATCATTAGTAGCACTTTACTTTAAGTCACAATTCACAGTATTAAACCATTAACTACTACTTATCTGTTTGTTAATAATAATTTTGGGTAGGATAAGGGATGCAGAATAAGATCATACTTTATAACTACTAATGAATAGGCAGGTAATAAGCCAGTAGTTAATAGCGTTGAATAATGACCTAAACAGAAGTGTTACTGATCATTCAACACAGATTTTCCTCAGTTTTGTCAGGATTTTGGAGATACATTTTAAACACTGTTCTCACTACAGATATCGGTGGTGATGGTAGTCTAGCAATGATTTTAAATAAACCTACTGATTTATAATACTTTTGTTTTAGTGTTAAATCTGAGCACAATTGTAGCCTTTAATCTGCGACAGTTCCTCCTTTTCATTTGCTCTTCGTTTAGTCTTATTACAGTCTCAGAGGAACATTGAAGAACCGGAACCTGCGACTGTTATTTTTCCATATTGTGACGCGGTTCCTAGAGAAACGGAATATTAAATGAGAAAACAGTGGGCGGGGCTTGTTTTTTCGACTGTGAGGTGATTGGATGTAGTAATGTAGGCATTTTATTTAGTAAGATGGGGGAAAGAGTTTGGGGAGAGTTATTATTACAAGTTATTATACACCTCTTCCTCACCATTTTTGTTTACTAAAAAATAATGGGCCGTAATTACACTGGGATTTTTCATCTGTTTCAAACTTTGAATAATTGGATCACTCATCAACAGAACAAAACAGAGATATGATCACTAACTTTATCAGCAGCAGGGTGGATTACTGTAATGGCCTCCTCACTGGCCTCCCCAAAAAGACAGTCAGACAGTTGCAGCTCATCCAGAATGCTGCGGCCAGAATTCTGACCAGAACCAGGAAATCAGAGCACATCACACCTGTCCTTAGGTCTTTACACTGGCTCCCAGTTACATTCAGAATAGATTTAAAAGTATTATTACTGGTCTATAATTCACTAAATGGCCTAGGACCTCAATATATTACAGATGTGCTCACTGAATACAAACCTAACAGATCACTCAGATCTTTAGGATCAAATAAACTAGAAATTCCAAGAGTTCAGTCAAAGCAGGGTGAATCTGCCTTCAGCTACTAACAGCGCCCCTCACTGCTGGAATCAGCTTGCAGAAATGATCAGATGTGCTCCAACATTAGGCACATTCAAATCAAGACTGAAAACACATCTGTTTAGCTGTGCCTTTACTGAATGAGCACTGTGCTACATCACACAGATCGCACTATTATGTTTTTCTCTTCTTTTTCATTCTTTTATAACACATTTTATCTGTTTTTATGCTTATTTATTTTATTTTTTTTAACCATTTTTAAAATTTGTTTTTATTTCTCTTATACTTGTTTCTTTTATTCCTGTTTATGTAAAGCACTTTGAATTGCCGCTGTGTATGAAATGTGCTATATAAATAAACTTGCCTTGCCTTGCCTAACTGTAAATTGTGGTCACTTGCGATCCATATTTACTGCATCCACAACTGTTTATCAGTCATTTAGAACCCTCATGTACAAATCAGAGCTCCAATTCGGGGATATTTACATCTATCTAGTTGATATTCCTCAGTGATTTATCATACTCTTGTTTTTGTGTTAAATCTGAGCCCAATTGTAGCCTTTAATCTGGGAGAATCTGAGAAGCGTCAGTCCTGCCATTTCATTTGCTCTTCATTTACAGTCTTTTTACAGTCTCGGAGGAACATTAAATCCACATGAACCGGAAGCTGCGACTGTTACGTTTACATATTGTGACGCAGTTCCTTAAGAAAGGGAATATTAAATGAGAATACAGTGGGCGGGGCTTGTTTTTTCTACTACGAGCTGATTGGGTGTAGTATTGTAGGCATTTCATTCAGAAAGATGGGGAGAAGGGTTTGGGGGGAGTTATTACAACCTAACAGACTCCTCCTCCTCCTCCTCCTCCTCCTCACCGTTTCTGTTTGCTGTAATTGATAGTTTTCAGTCATCTGACCTGTGCGGGCCAAAAAAAAGTGCTGTAATGGCAACTTCTCTGGTTTGTGCTGAGTTTCAATGGAAATCCCAGTCATATTTCCATCTGTTTCAAGCTTTGAATAATTTGATCACATATCAACAGAACAACACAGAGATATGATCACTAACTGTAAGTTGTGGTCACTTGTGATTCATATTTACTGCACCCACAACCGTTTCTCAGTCATTTAAAACCCTCATGTACATATTAGAACTCCAATTTGGCGATATTTACATGTATCTTGTTGATATTCCTCAGTGATTTAGTCATTGGTGATGGTGTTACAGCACATAAGTGTCTGATTTTTATATTTGGTTGTCAGTTAATATTTGCTAGAAGGTCAAATCTATTCGTTCACTTCTGCTATTATGACTTTGCATTTTAATTTATATTTTAATTGCGCTTTACCTGCAAATTAGGCTAGAAACTGTATTAAAAGCACACAAACACACTGACAGTTATATTTAGTATGGATTGTTATGGGTCAATGATGCTATCATTTAGCACAAATCCATTCATTTCTACAACAATTATTCATTTTTTTGGCTAAAAAAAGTTAAATTATTCAGCTTGTGAGTTGGTGGTCAGTGGGAGATAGTAATGTTTTACCCAGCACAGGCAAATATGCCGGAATAGTTGGTGGTTCATTCCGCAGTGGTGACCCCTGATAAATAAGGAACTAAGCCGAAGGAAAATAAATGAATCAACAGAACAAAACAGAGATATAATCTCTAACTGTAAGTTGTGGTCACATGCGGTCCATATTTATAGCACCAACAACCGTTTCTCAGTCATTTAAAACCCTCATGTCCATATCAGAGCTCCGATTCTGCAATATTTACATCTATCTTTTGGATATTCCTCAGTGATTTAGTCATTGGTGATGGTGTTAGAGCACTTTAGTGTCTGCTTTTTTATTTGGTGTTGATTTCTTTTACTTGGATTAATATTTGCTAGTAGGTCAAATCTATTCGTTCACTTCTGCTATTTTGACTTTGCAGTTGATTTATAGGTAACACTTTAGTTCAGCTCACGATTCATGCTATGAACTATTGACTTATTCCCTGCCTATTATTACGATATTAACTGTTCATTAGTAGTTATGAAGTATGATCTAATTCTACATCCCTAATCCTACCCAAAACCTAAACCTACTACCTTTCTAACTATTAATAAATGGTTAATTAGTAGCTTATTAAGCTAGTGGTGTTAGTAAATACCGTGAATTATGACTCAAATTAAAGTGTTACAGATTTATACTTTAATAGCACTTGACCTGTATATTAAAATAGAAACTTATTTAATATATATTTACATTTATCTTGAGGATATTCCTCAGTGATTTAGTCATTGGTGATGGTGTTACAGCACAGAAGTGTCTGCTTTTTTATTTGATGTTGATTTCTTTTGCTAATAATAATATTTACTAGAAGGTCAAATCTATTCGTTCACTTCTGGTATTTCGACTTTGCATTTTAATTTATACTTTAATAGCGCTTGACCTACAAATTATAATAGAAAAACTATAAAAAGCACACAAACACACTGACATTTAAAGTGTTGCATGGATTATTGGTCAATGATGCTATCATTCACCACAAATCCATACATTTCTACAACAATTATTCATTTTTTTAGGTAAAAAAATAAAGAGAAATTACTCTGCCTGTGAGTTGATGGTCAGCAGGAGGTAGTAGTGTTCTCCCCGGCACGGGGGCGTTCCCCTTATGGTGTGACGACACCTGAAAACTATCAATAGCGCTGTCAAAACAGACAGCTGAAGGGGCGTAGATAAGTATATTAGCCACACCCATTACCTCAGACAGACCTAATCTGAGAATCTATCTGAAAACAAACAGGAAGTGCATTTTCAGATATAATAATTAAAATTTTAGATGTGCAAACTATTTTTTATTCTTAAAGACATGCTCAGATCAATTGTTTACCATAAAACCAGCAATGTGAGCTAAACAAAGTCAATATGGTTAGTTTTGATTTCATGTGGACTTTAAAGATCATTAATTTAACGCCTCCATTTTGTTGGATTTGTATCTGAGGTGTGTGTGTGTGTGACCGTCAGAAACGCTGTTGTTGTTTTTGGTCAGGGTTTTGGAGAAGCGTCAGGAGAATGGAGAGACCATCGAGCTGTCAGCAGAAGGCCGTCCGGAGCTGCAGGAGGAGAAGGAGCTGCCGGTGGTGGACTGCACGTGTTTCGGTCTGCCACGGCGCTATATCATCGCCATACTGTCAGGCCTGGGCTTCTGCATCTCCTTCGGGATCCGCTGTAATCTAGGAGTGGCCGTCGTCAGCATGGTCAACAACCACACCGTCTACAGAGACGGAAAACCCTACGTCGTGGTAAGTAGAATTGTGTGTGTGTGTGTGTGTGTGTGTTAAACTCCACATCCATCCACCAGGCACTCAAATATTTTATTTCATCTGTAAGATAATATTTGGCTTGTGATGTTAGTCTAGCATTGGTTTTAATAACATTCCTGATTTATAATCATGAAAGGTTGTCAAAGCTTTTGATCTAGAGAAGGCACTGATGCAGATTTTAAGCAATAGGGGGCACTGCTTTAAATTTGGACTTATAGGTGGTGCTGAGATAAATTTTAACCAACTGGAGGCACTAAGACAAGTTTTCAAACCTAAGACCTATAAAGTGGCGTTGATTCAAATTTTGGCAAATCAGTGGTACTACGACATTTTTTGACTAACAGGTGACACTGAAAGTCAATGTAACCAATAGGTTAAGACTAATGCTGAGACTAAATTTGATCAAGAGGGCGGACTGATGCAGATTTCAAGCAATAGGAGGTGTTGCTTTGAATTTGGACTAATAGGTGGCGCAGAGACAAACTTCGACCAATTGGGGTACCTAAGACAAATTTTGGCAAACCCAAGACAAATTTTGGCAAATTTTGACAAATTTTCAGTAGGTGGCACTAAAGCCCAATCCCAATTCGAACCCTTAGCCCTTCCCTTTACCCCAACCTTTTGTTCTGCGCATTCACGTGAAGGGGTATGGGTGTCCCAATCTCTTTAGCTTGAAGGTGTAGCGCTAAGGTGAAGGTGTAGATAGCCCTTCGAACTGAGATTTTTGAGGACACACTCGAAACCATGGGGTAAGAAAATTTCCCAGAATACACCAGCCACAACGGCTGCATGGCTGCACAGTCAGGAGTCAGGAGATTAGCATTTCTTGTTATTATTACAAAGTTTTATAACAAACAAGCATATGTTTAATACATTTATAACCGTGTTCGTGTTTTACAGACATGCTTTAAAAAAAAAAGCTCAATTTGGCTATCTATAAACCATAATAATAACTCCTGTATAGCAGTCCCAAACATACTTTCACATCTGTCACTTGATGACACTTGAATACTCAAGCTAGTGGCTGGGAATGAGCTTTTTACAGTGTTTGGTATAACGTTAAGGGCACCAATGGTGAAAAATCTACTTTTCAAGCTGTTTGGACAGACATGTGTATAGATATAGTGTATAGGGGGTCATATTGGGGTGATATAAACACACCCAGTCCTTTATTTTTTTTTAATTTAACAACATAAAAACGGTGGACCAATTGGAGCGGTTTTCAGATCGACCGCAAATTGACGTAGGAGTGTGATCCCCCCGCCCACCGAATTGATTGACAGCTGCGCGTAATAACATGTCCCGGTAGTGACGTGTATAATCATATCAACAAGAGAGGACGTGCGCAAAGCAACCAGGAATAAAAGATCTGTTCAGTTTACTAGGATCATCAATCATCATCAAATGTGATCAAGAGTGAGTTTCACAAGTTTAAAATGTTATAAAACAGAGCATGTGTGTAATGAATTATAGCGATTTACTTCAGATTCACTTCATCAGCACAGCCGCGTCTCTCAACAATTATAAAAGAAGACGGTTCAACCTCAGTTTGTGGACGATAAATCAGGTTTATTTTGTACATTAACATAACAGATATCCGTACAGCAGTGGATATTAACCTGTATTCAGTCACATTTGCTTGCAAAAAGAGTGCAAAGCTAAATGCGTGCGCTGTCTGTTTGTGCTTCTGTGTGTGTGTGAGAACTTTGTAACGACATTGTGTGTGACTCAACGTTGCAACTCCTCAACAAATGCATTAAACACTCATTGGTAAAGTTCTTACTGTAGTATTTCTCACAAACGTTACGTGAGATCTGCTTCCTTTATGTTTGTCTGTTGTCTGAGGCAGCCAAGGGAGGAGATTAAGGCACGCTGAAAGACACGTAGAAACGGTGGGCGGGGAGGACTAGCCTTAAAGGTGCAGTACAACAAAACCGCCACCAGGTGCTAAAAGGTATAAAATAGAATCTTATAAAAGCTATAATAAATAATCTGATGGGTGTTTTGAGCTGAAACTTTACAGACACATTCTGGGGACACAAAAGACTGGAAAAAGGGGTAACCTAGGTGCCCTTTAATGTTATTTTCATATAGTTGATTATGACCATCATGTAAATACACAGTACAGTTGCGATCTTATTGCCATATTAGATCGTTTTGATAACATGATATATGCCTTCAGTGATTTCCTGAAGATAAATACCAAAAAATAACACAACTGGAATAACTACAGCAGTCGCTGCCGATTTCATGTGAAGTAAGCGCTCGTGATGACATTTGATGCCGTGTGCAGGTGCTGTAGTGCTGTCCTATTTCTTAGGGGTAAATTTAGAAGCCCTTTTCCTTCACACTCTGCTTCACGGGCCAAGAGGAAGAGGAAGGGGTAAAAAAATAGAATTGGGCCTAAAAGACATTTAGCTCAACAGGTAATGTAGATTCAAATTTTAGCAAATCAGTAATACAAAGACAAATTTTGGCCAATAGGTGACACTGACAAACATTTTGACCAATCAGGTGGCGCTGATTCAAATTTTGACAAATCTGTGGTACTAAGACAAATTTTGACCAATAACGTGATGTTGACACAAATTTTGACGATAGTTGGTGCTGACACAACGTTTAACGAATAGCCGCCGCTGATTCAAATATTGGCAAATCAAATAAGATTAATTTTGACCAATATGTGAGTGGTGTTAACTCAAATTTTGACCAACCAGTGGCACCAAGATAAATTTTTATCAGTGCTTTGGTGCTGTCCCTTATTTTGTGACATATTGAAGAAACTGACTCATTGAACATTGATCAATAGGTGGCGTTGCCAGAAAATTAGCCCAATAAGATTATGTTGACTCAGATTTTGACTAACCGGTGGTACCAGGGCCAGATTAACCAATGGGTATTATGGGCACAGGCCCAGGGGCCCGTGCGTACTTGGGGCCACTGCGAGGGGGTGGGAAATGTCTATTTTGGAGTGTCTATTTAGGCTAAGTACAAATAGCACACCTCATTGGAATAAGCATCAAGAACCAGGTTCAAATCCAGCATCTGATGAACACGTTCTTCTTTTTTCCCCCACTACATATCCGATTTTGCCTACTCTTCATCACGAGGAAAACAAGCAGGAATCATTAATAAGTGTGTGTATTATGGAGGACTCAGATTTATGGAACTGGATTGGAGAGGTGTTATATCTAAATCATATGCATTATTAGTTTATAGAAGTTATACATCAAAAATACCTTTAAATATAATTGTTTTAGTAGTACTTCTGCGAACTTGAACAAGTATATTAAAATCCATTAATTTTCACTAGTTATATTAGTATTTTTTTTAAAGTTTGCTTTAAATGCTTTAAAAATAAGTAAAATCTTTGTAAACTAGAAATGTACTGTATATCCGGTATTTAAAAAACGTGGGCAATACATTATAGATTAATTTTATTTAAAAATATTATATTAATCTTATTTTTTAATTCAACTATAGGGGTGCGGCCAGGTAGGGGGTCTACAAGACATTGTGCCCAGCGGCCTCTGAATTCTTAATCCAAGCCTGGGTGGTACTAAGACAAATCTTGATCAGTACAACCTAATTTTGACCAATAGGTAACAATGACACAAAATTCAACCAATAGTTGACAGGTATAGTACTTATTTCTAATAGTTGACAGATTTTGAACAGTAGTTGATGCTGACACAACTTTTAACCAATTGGTGCCTCTGCTTCTATTATAATCAATATACTTGGAATTGAAAGACAATTGATCCAGTAGGTATCAATGAAGCTAATTTTGACCATTATGTGGCACTGACAGCACGTGTGAGCACACTTAACCCAATGCGAAATTTTAAATCTAATGGGCAAATGAAAATAAATAGGTCAATAAAAGCAGTTATACTTGCAGCTGTGTAATTTAATAATACAAACATTAAATTTTGTGAGTAAACGCTGCATACTAAATAGTATTATGCTAAACATTAAGCAACAATAAGCATTTCAATGCAGTGTTATGCTACAATAATGCCACTTGAATGGAATGGAAGCACATCTGAAGTGCGTGCAGTAATATTTCTGCAGTATAGTATTTTTGTTCAGTAGGTTTTAGATGAAGTGCATGTTTTCTGCTTGTGTGTTTCAGAAAGCACAGTTCAACTGGGATCCAGAGACTGTAGGAATGATTCATGGCTCCTTTTTTTGGGGATATATCGTCACTCAGATTCCAGGAGGTTTTATCTGTCAGAAGTTTGCTGCCAACAGGTCAGTCAGTGATCCGGTCACTGAATGAAGATGTACAGAAGAACAAAACACTCTTAAAGCAGTGCATGTGTCTCTGTTTTTTCAGGGTTTTTGGCTTTGCGGTGGTGTCCACGTCTATCCTGAATATGATGATTCCCACTGCGGCACGAATGCACTTCGGCTGTGTGATTCTAGTGAGGATATTACAGGGGCTCGTTGAGGTAAACAAAAATAAAAGACATTAATGCATTTGATCGAAAGTAAGTTTTGACTTGATTTCAGTCAGGATCACTTTCATCAAAGATAGATAGATAGATAGATAGATAGATAGATAGATAGATAGATAGATAGATAGATAGATAGATAGATAGATAGATAGATAGATAGATAGATAGATAGATAGATAGATAGATAGATAGATAGATAGATAGATAGATAGATAGATAGATAGATAGATAGATAGATAGATAGATAGATAGAAAGAAAGAAAGAAAGAAGTTCTTAGTAGAGTTCTTAGTATTTAGCATAATTTTTTATTGAGTTTATTTACTTATTTTATTCATTCATTCATTTCGGGTTAGTCCCTTTATTCATTAGGGGTTGCCACAGCGGAAAGAATCGCCAACTATTCCAGCATATGTTTTACACAGCAGATGGCTTCCAGCTGCAACCCATAATGGGAAACATCAATACACACTCATTCACGACGGCCAATTTAGTTAATTCATTTCACCTATAGCGCATGTGTTTGGACCGTGGGAGAAACTGAAGCAAACCAGAATATTTTTATTAATTTATTTTTCTTTCTTTCTTTCTTTCTTTCTTTCTTTCTTTCTTTCTTTCTTTCTTTCTTTCTTTCTTTCTTTCTTTCTTTCTTTCTTTCTTTCTTTCTTTCTTTCTTTCTTTCTTTCGTGGGGTCGATTTGGGTTGGGGTAAGGGTTTGGTTGTTTTCATAAATGTATTTTTTATTACTCCAAGTTTAAAACCAGCAGATTATACTATGCAGTTTGCATGTCATGTACTTACTTCTGAAAGTAGCATTCGTATAAATTTAACGTTACTTCTGTAAGTAGCATTCGTATAAATTTAACGTTACTTCTGAAAGTAGTATTCGTATATATTTAACGTTACTTCTGAAAGTAGCATTCGTATAAATTTAACGTTACTTCTGAAAGTAGCATTCGTATATATTTAATGTTACTTCTGAGAGTAGCATTCGTATAAATTTAACGTTACTATTGAAAGTAACAATCGTATAAATTTAACGTTACTTCTGAGAGTAGCATTCGTATATATTTAATGTTACTTCTGAGAGTAGCATTCGTATAAATTTAACGTTACTTCTGAGAGTAGCATTCGTATATATTTAACGTTACTTCTGTAAGTAGCATTCGTATAAATTAAACGTTACTTCTGAAAGTAGCATTCGTATAAATTTAACGTTACTTCTGTAAGTAGCATTCGTATAAATTTAACGTTACTTCTGAAAGTAGTATTCGTATATATTTAACGTTACTTCTGAAAGTAGCATTCGTATAAATTTAACGTTACTTCTGAAAGTAGCATTCGTATATATTTAATGTTACTTCTGAGAGTAGCATTCGTATAAATTTAACGTTACTATTGAAAGTAACAATCGTATAAATTTAACGTTACTTCTGAGAGTAGCATTCGTATATATTTAATGTTACTTCTGAGAGTAGCATTCGTATAAATTTAACGTTACTTCTGAGAGTAGCATTCGTATATATTTAACGTTACTTCTGAGAGTAGCATTCGTATATATTTAACGTTACTTCTGAAAGTAGCATTTGTATATATTTAACGTTACTTCTGAGAGTAGCATTCGTATATATTTAACGTTACTTCTGAGAGTAGCATTCGTATATATTTAACGTTACTTCTGAGAGTAGCATTCGTATATATTTAACGTTACTTCTGAAAGTAGCATTCGTATATATTTAACGTTATTTCTGAGAGTAGCATTCGTATATATTTAACGTTACTTCTGAAAGTAGCATTCGTATATATTTAACATTACTTCTGAGAGTAGCATTCGTATATATTTAACGTTACTTCTGAGAGTAGCATTCGTATATATTTAACGTTACTTCTGAAAGTAGCATTCGTATATATTTAACATTACTTCTGAAAGTAGCATTCGTATATATTTAACATTACTTCTGAAAGTAGCATTCGTATATATTTAACATTACTTCTGAAAGTAGCATTCGTATAAATTTAACATTACTACTGAAAGTAGCATTCGTATAAATTTAACGTTACTTCTGAAAGTAGCATTCGTATATATTTAACGTTACTTCTGAAAGTAGCATTCGTATATATTTAACGTTACTTCTGAAAGTAGCATTCGTATAAATTTAACGTTACTTCTGAAAGTAGCATTCGTATAAATTTAACATTACTTCTGAAAGTAGCATTCGTATATATTTAACGTTACTTCTGAAAGTAGCATTCGTATATATTTAACGTTACTTCTGAAAGTAGCATTCATATAAATTTAACGTTACTTCTGAAAGTAGCATTCGTATATATTTAACATTACTTCTGAAAGTAGCATTCGTATAAATTTAACATTACTTCTGAAAGTAGCATTCGTATAAATTTAACGTTACTTCTGAAAGTAGCATTCGTATATATTTAACGTTACTTCTGAAAGTAGCATTCGTATATATTTAACGTTACTTCTGAAAGTAGCATTCATATAAATTTAACATTACTTCTGAGAGTAGCATTGGTATATATTTAACGTTACTTCTAAAAGTAGCATTCATATAAATTTAACGTTACTTCTGAAAGTAGCATTCATATAAATTTAATGTTACTTCTGAGAGTAGCATTCGTAAATATTTAACGTTACTTCTGAAAGTAGCATTCGTATAAATTTAACAATACTCCTGAAAGTAGCATTCGTATAAATTAAACGTTACTTCTGAGAGTAGCATTCGTATACATTTAACGTTACTTCTGAAAGTAGCATTTGTATAAATTTAATGTTACTTCTGAAAGTAGCATTCGTATATATTTAACGTTACTTCTGAAAGTAGCATTCGTATATATTTAACGTTACTTCTGAAAGTAGCATTCGTATATATTTAACGTTACTTCTGAAAGTAGCATTCGTATAAATTCAACGTTACTTCTGAAAGTAGCATTCGTACAAATTTAACGTTACTTCTGAAAGTAGCATTCGTATAAATTCAACGTTACTTCTGAAAGTAGCATTCGTACAAATTTAACAATACTCCTGAAAGTAGCATTCGTACAAATTTAACACTACTTCTGAAAGTAACATTCGTATAAATTCAACGTTACTTCTGAAAGTAGCATTCGTATAAATTTAACGTTACTATTGAAAGTAACAATCGTATAAATTTAACGTTACTTCTGAAAGTAACATTCGTATAAATTTAACGTTACTTCTGAAAGTAGCATTCGTATAAATTTAACGTTACTTCTGAGCGTAGCATTCATATAAATTTAACGTTACTTCTGAAAGTAGCATTCGTATAAATTTAACACTACTTCTGAAAGTAGCATTCGTATAAATTTAATGTTACTTCTCAGAGTAGCATTCGTATAAATTTAACGTTACTTCTGAAAGTAACGTTCGTATAAATTTAATGTTACTTCTCAGAGTAGCATTCGGATAAATTTAACGTTACTTCTGAAAGTAGTATTTGTATAAATTTACCATTACTTCTGAAATTAGCATTTGAATAAATTAAATGCTACTTCTGAAAGTAGCATTTGTATAGATTTAATGTTATTTTTGAAAGTAGCATTCGTATAAATTAAACGTTACTACCAGGGCTTAATTTGTGCTGGAACACGCCCGATCCGTATTTTAACGATTCCCCGCCTCAACCAGTCTCCTACCCCTTCCGCTGTTCACTTTCACTTTCTTCCGCGACTCCCCAACCCTCTTCACTTTCGTCCGCGACAACCCCCCACTCTTCACTTTCATCATTCGCCCACGACACCCCTCCGCCATCCAAAACCCCCCGCCTCCAGTCATCACTTTTGGGTAACATGCCGGATCCATTACCCCGATCTGTTCCGGGACCTCGCAATTCACAAATTAAGCACTGGTTACTACTGAATGTAGCATTGGTATAAATTTAACGTTACTTCTGAAAGCAGCATTCGTATAAATATAACGTTAATTACGAAAGTAGCATTCATAGAAATTTAACATTACTTCTGAAAGTAGCATTTGTTTAAATTTAACGTTACTTCTGTGTTGGAAAAAAAATTTTCCTTAAACTTTGGTTTAAAATTTGGTTTAAACAGAAATTGGGGATAATATACAGGAGGGCTAATAATTCAGAAGGGCTAATAATTCTGACTTCAACTGTATACATTCACTCTAGATTTAGTCAAACGGAGCAGGGGATCTAGTTTTTCTCTGCACACAGTAATGCTCTGAATATAGTGTATGACATCATCTGCTGTTTCTCCTGCTCAGGGTGTTTCTTACCCAGCATGTCACGGGATCTGGGCGAAATGGGCTCCGCCTCTAGAGAGAAGCCGATTGGCCACAACAGCGTTCTGTGGTGAGGTCATTCATTCTGGTTAACAGTGTAATATCTGTGGTCAGCTGTCTGTAAGGTTTATTCAGTTTAATAGTTGCTGTTTGGGTTTGACTTTCATTTATTTATTTAATTATTTGTCTGTTTGTTTGTTGTTTTTGTTTATTGTACTGGAATAACCCTAAATAATTAAAACAATTATAATATGAATGTTATGTTGTTATTTTTTATTATTAAAATATGATATAATTAGAATAACTATTTTAATATAATTAGTAAATGATCTTCTTTTAACATTAATAATAATAATAAAAGAAATATATATATATATATATATATTGTCATTATTATTAATAGTAATAATAATACTATTGATAATAACAATAATAATAATAATAATAATAATAAATAATAATATTTAAAATCTGAAAAATATGTAGTTTATTTTAGACAAATTTCATAAAAAAATATTCATCTTCTATTTATTATTATTATTGTTGTTGTTGTTGTTTTTATAAATATTATTATCATTGTTATTATTATTATTATTATTATTATTATTATTATTATTGTTGTTGTTATTTTTATAATCATTGTTATTATTATTATTATTGTTGTTGTTGTTGTTGATGTTGTTGTTTTTATAAATATTATTATCATTGTTATTATTATTATTATTATTATTATTATTATTATTATTGTTGTTGTTGTTGTTATTTTTATAATCATTGTTATTATTATTATTGTTGTTGTTGTTGTTGTTGTTATTAATAATAATATTATTATTATTATTATTATTATTATTATTATTATTATTGTTGTTAT